>NW_024581118.1:1204730-1275376 GCF_017639235.1 Corvus kubaryi
GCTCTGTCCCCCTGTCCCTGAGCTGTGTGTGACAGAGCTCTGTCCCCGCAGTGCCGCCCAGCCTGGACAACGCGGAGGGCACGGAGGAGGTGTTGGTGCTGCGGGGCGGCGTGGCCACCCTGGGCTGTGTGAGCGATGGCTCCCCTGTCCCCAGCGTGTCGTGGCTCAAGGACGGGCTGGCCCTGCGCCTCGGGGCTCGCCTGAGCTCCAGCAGGCACGGGATGGTGCTGCAGGTGCTGAGGGCGGAGCCTGCGGACACGGGCGGATACACCTGCGTGGCCTCCAACGCTGCCGGACAGAGCAGCAAGCACTTCGTCCTGAAGGTGCTGGGTGAGTGGTCACCTCACAGCGTGAGCAGTGACATGACACTTAAAACAGCTTCAGGGATAAGGAGTATTTCATAGGCTCACAGTATCCCAGCATGATTTGGGTTGGGAGGCACCTTAAAGCCTATCCAGTTTCACCCCCTGCCATGGGCAGGGACACTTTCCACTATCCCAGGTTGCTCCAAGCCCTGTCCAGCCTGGTCGTTTCAATAAATGATAAATGAGAGAAATAAGGAAATGAAAGATACCTAAAGATGTGTGAATGTGCAATGCAGTATGTATTTCCCAAGTACTGAAATGTGCTATAATTAATATAACCATATGCTATAAATTAGTATCTTTGCTTAGCAGAAATTCAGTTTGACAGGAAGATGCGCAGCTGAAAGCACAACAGTTAAAAGGCTGATAAATATATTTGCTGAAATTATATATGTTTTACCTGTGTTTTTGAAAACATTTTCCAACTAGTAGTACTAAATCATAAAATTAATAGGCAGATTCAGATAGAAATTACCTGACTTCCTCAGTGAGTTCATGATACACAGAAATAATTTAATGTAGACTAATTCTACAGACTCTACCCACAAGATCATGTTTTCAGTTGGTTTTTACAGGTGTTTTGAGTCCATAAAGAACTAGAATGTTTTTCCTTCCACAGAGCCGCCTCGTATTAATGGTTCAGATGAACCAGAAGAGCTCTCTGTCATTGTTAACAACGCACTTGAGCTTCTCTGCATCTCCTCTGGCATCCCAGTGCCCAAAATCTCATGGATGAAGGATGGGCGCCCACTGCTGCAGACTGACAATATTCACGTGCTAGGAGAAGCCCTCCGAATAACCAGTGCTCAGGTAGTGTTTGTTTCAAAACAGGCTCAGTTCTGCAATCTCTAAAATGGTTCCTGCCTTAGGACCATCCTCAGAGGTGTCCTAAAAACCCCTAAAATTCACCCACCTGCATTGGTGGTTAGAGAAGGGTCCAGGGCAAACAAGCTTTGAAAACCTGAATCAATAAACTAAGGTTGGATCCAGCTGTGGATGCCCAGGTGAAGTTCCCCAGACAGAAGTGGGATAGGGCTTGGGATTGATTGCTGCTTGTTTTGTTTGTAAGACCAACACTTCTGGGCTGTACAACGAGGAGTTTATAGGAAGGAGAAACCATCAAGATGTTAATGACACTGTGCACAAAAGTATTTCCCCAGTGCCCAAACCTGAGCCTTCCTTAGATGGATCGCTACAGCCAGTTCCATCTTTAGTGCTGGAGACACATTATCCAGAGAGATCTTATGGAGTCCTGCAACTCCTGAGCCATCTCTGAGTAACCCCATCACAGTAAAATAAAGAAGTATTCAAGAACTTCATCACTTTCTTTCCAGGAATTCTGTATCGCCTGTGCTTGTGTTCAGGTGCTGCCTGTTGTATGTTGTTACTGTGTTTGTATTTCTTGGTTTTGCTGAATTTTTCCCATAATCTGAGGTTTCTGCTGAAGTTGTCCCTGTGTTTCCAGGTGGAGGACACAGGAAGATACATGTGTTTGGCATCTAGCCTGGCAGGGGATGATGATAAGGAATATTTGGTACGAGTGCATGGTAAGTTTAACTTGGGGGGAAAAAAAAAATTCTTCAAAGTGTAAACTGCTAAGGTACATGTCAGCATCTCATTTAACAAACACATATTCCTAAAGATGAAATACTCTGTGATACTATACCATATGGTCATAATTAATGTTTCTGGTTAAGGATGGTTATTCTGAATGTGATATACAATTAGCAGGGAAGTTCCACCTGATTTCTGTTACAATTCCAAGTCTTATTTTGAATATCCAGGAAGCTCACAGATGTCAGTATTTGGCTGGATCAAGTTTCTTGTGCTCACTCTATAGAGATGTGAAATATACTGATGTATTTAACACAGGTATTGAGAGGAAGAACTAATTAATGATACCACAGCTTTGCATTTATTTTAAACTTGAGATAAATGGGAAGTTTTCAATAAGTAGTCCTCCTGATGGTTCATATGTGTGGTGTTGATTTTGTTCTCTGTCTTTGTGCCAGTCCCCCCCAACATCGCTGGTGCCGGAGGGCCCCAGGAGGTGGCAGTGCTGCAGAACAGCCAGGTCATTCTGGAGTGCAGGTCGGACGCTGTGCCTCCTCCCACCATCTCCTGGCTGAAGGACGGAGAGCTGCTGGAGGTACCGAGGCTCCAGCCTTCGTGCTGGCCTTTTGCTCCCTGCACTTGTCACAGCAGTGCTCGAGGTCTCTTGCTCCGCTCACTCTCCCCTCAGCCCGAGTTACGTGCCTGGAACTCACAGCAGCTGGGTAGCCCCAGTGCCACTGCAGTCAGCCCCAACTGAGCCCCCAGAGCCAGCAGGCATGTGAAGTGGCCATCCCGCTGTTACCTGTTCTTTTTTCCTTTAGGGGGATCCCTTGCTCCTCCTGGATCCTCTGAGCAATGCTAGAAGCCTTCGGTAAACTCCTGAATGGCTTCCCAGGAAAGGTAGCTGAGACAAGACTGCACTCTGTGTTTCCTTTGGCTATATTATGCATCCTCCTACTCTAGTAGCATTTAGAAAGGAATTGAAATTCTTTAAAAGAAAATGGGTTGCTAATCACCAGATTTTGTACCAAGTGCATTCTTCCCACTCAGAATTCCATAGTGCCAAGACGCTGGCAAGGCAGAGAGTCTTTGCTGGTTGAGAGACAATTAGCAAGATGAGGATGGTTTATACAGAAAGAATTTTTTTCCTTCCCATCCTTGGGATCACTCACAGGTGCTTTTCAACTAAATATTGAAGTTCAGTTATTAATTGAACTTCATTAAAATTTTCTCTCAACCTTTATTCATTAATAAAGAGGAAGCAAATACAGATTATGAATCGTCTCCCTTAACTGTGATTCATCACTAAACCTTCACCCAAGTTTCCGCTTGTTTCCTTTCCTCTGACATGCCATTCCTCAGGCTCTTTCTCTGTGGTAGATTTAGAAGAATTAAATATTACTGGAAGAAGGATGTGGTGGGTGAACATGTCTTACAAAGTGCTGCTAGGGACCATGATCTTAATGTAGCCCAGGAACCAGCTGGAAACAAATTTAACAGGAACATTCTACTCCTGGACAGTTAATTCTTTAATTGGGTAGTGGGGTTTTTTAATGAAAAGGATGAACAAGGCATGGAAATAAAGTATATGAATGCTTTTTGCCGTAGCCTTCATTGGAGAGCTTGTGTTTTAAAAGCAATGCTTAGCGAACATAAACCATGAAAAGCAGCTGCTGTTAAAAACATTCACCAGGAAACGAAAGTAGAGGAAATACTGAGGTGCTCAGCCAGTAACCTGGAAATTATCTTTGCACTGCTGGTTCTCCTCCTGCCTTGTGAATTCTTGTCAGAATGTGAGGACTGAGGCTTCTTGGGACCTTAAAGCCCATCCAGTTCCACCCCCTGCCATGGGCAGGGACACCTTCCACTAGCCCAGGATGCTCCAAGCCCCGTCCAACTTTCCAGGGATCCAGGGGCAGCCACAGCTTCTCTGAGCACCCTGTGCCAGGGCCTCCCCACCCATGAGCTGATATTCTAGACATCAGGAGAAATCAGTGTCCTCCCCAATGCCTGGTTGCTTTCTCAACCCCAAAGAAATGTAACAGCTGACTAATCCTGAGCATCTGGAAATGGGTGTCCTTGGGTGTGGGAAGAGAGGTGAGGAGCTCCTTGGCAAATCATCCCCCTTGCCTGGAAAAGTGAAGGCGTCACAGTGACGAGAGGGCTGGAGAAAGGCAGGTTCTTGGCCTGCAGTGTTATTTCAATTTAAGTATCACTGGTTTTGTGAAGCAGCCTTGTTGTGGGGGGTGTCATTCCTCCTGCTTTTGTTGTCTTCCAGTGAGCAGATTTTGAGGTGTCAGGCCTGCCCTAGTCCATCTCTGTATCCTGAGTGATGGAATTGTGCAGCACCACCTTCTCTGGCAGCAGAACTATGGAAAGATCTGGCCTCCAGCAGCTTTGGAGTTCTGGCACTCTTCAGGGATTTTGGAAATGCACTTTGAGGGTTAAGAAAAGAAGTAGATAGGAGCCTCCTGGCCTAACCTGTCTTTTTTCAAACACTTCAAGACTTGCTGAATTTGTATTTTTTTTCCGAAGTCGGTTTTCTGGATTACTTTGAGTAGAGCCTAAGGATTAAGTTACAGCTTCATCCCCTGTCTTATGTCATCTCTAGGTTTCTGTATTTAGAAACCATCACACAGGTTGTGTTCTCAACAGGAAAGGCCAGTGATTGCCCAAAATCTGTCAATAACCCACCCTGCTAGTGAATTGGGTCACCTGAGAGCTCCAGCCCTGCACTGCAGCCTTGGAGCTGGTGCCTGGTGTGAAGCAGGCTACCAGCGTGCTACTGCAGAACCAGAGGAGTTTCACTTCTCTGGGATGCCCTTCTCAGACTCTCTAACCAGAAGAGTAGATGGGAATGTCAGCTTTCAATTCCATCCAGAGGGTGGCACATACTGGAAAAGCTGAGTTTGTGCTCTTTTTCCTGCTGGTTTTTATCCAGTCAGGTCTCTGAGCACTCGTAGCTGATGTTGCTGTCAGTGATTGATGCAGGCACGACCCAGGCTGGGTATGGTAACAGTGCTCTCACTGAACTGGCTCCTGGCAGGGGCGGTGGAGTCACTGTAGCGCTGGGAAGAGGGGCAGCCTGTGCCCAGAACTGCTGGCTGGTGAACTCCCGGCTGGTAAACTGAGCTGGCTAAGCCTGTGCTGCCTCCCACCTGAGCCAGTCTGTGATGCTGGAAGAACAGTGTAGAGAAACTTCTATTCCTTCTGCCTGTGGAGTGCATAGATCATAAAGATATTAAATTAATCATGTGCTATTAGCTTCCCCTTCCATTAAAACTCCAGAGCCCTTTGGCTCTGTAACAGCTGCCTCCTTCAGGCACAAGCCCCAGCAGGGGTTTCAATGGAGAGCCAGTAAGCAGTGATAAGTTTTGAAAACTACCCTCTTCTCTTCAGGGATGTAAAGGCAGCAATGAGTTTGGTCCCTGGTTTATCGGTGCCCTTCTCTCCTGGCTTTTATTGCTGTGCAGCGGAAGGATGTTCAGTGCTCACGAGAGGCCAGCAGTGAAGCTCTAAACCCCTGCCTGTGTCTGTGTGCCCACAGGGAGGCCCCCGGCTGCGGATCCTGTCCAGCGGGAGGTACCTGCAGATCAACAACGCCGAGCTGGGTGACAGCGCCAGATACACCTGTGTGGCCAGGAACGTGGCAGGGGAAACCACCAGGGAGTTCCTGCTGGCAGTGCACGGTAACGTCATGGAGCAGCCTCAGGCAGCTTGGGCTTTGCATGGCGTTTCTGCAGGAGCTCAGGCAGCAGGGACTGAGCATTTCTGGTTGCTTTCCAGGCACGTGTTGGCCACTCAGGCCATGCCCAAACTGTGGGGCCATGTGCACGGCCTCGTGTCCCACTGCCAAGTCCACAGCTGGCCCCCAGACTAAGGGACCTGCTGGGCACTCCCCATGGCTCACTCTCCATCCATCTGTGCTTCTGTGAGCAGGGGCTGCATCCAGCCATCATCTGACATGGAGTCAGGATACATCCAGAGCGAACACCCATGTCCAGGACTGACAAACACTCTTGGACAAACCCAGAGCAATTGTTAGAAGCATTTGACTGGCACCTTGGGAACAAGGTTTCACAGCTGGCTTGGCCACCACTTTGGCAGGTTACTTGAGAGCTGTGGCAGCTTCTCTGCACCTGGAGAGGACAGGGCTTGAGAGGCCTTATGCTCGATACTTGTCCTGTGCTACCATAGCCCTGAGCTCCATTTTAAACCTTTTTATTTTCTCACCTCTAGTCTGATGAGAAGCTGTTCTACTCTCACAGTCAGGTGACTGGAGGGAACTTTTTCCCTTTTTCTGTTCTGTTCCCAGCCCAGTCACGTGGGCCCTGCCTTACACTGTGCTCCCAATGATTTGCCTTACCTGGTCCAGCTGAAGTCCTTTTTTGTCAGAGAGTAATCAGGAAGCAAGGGTATCCCCACTAACTTAGCTTGCTGAATTCCATGTGCTGAACTCCCACTGTTTTAGCTCAGTGATGCCCTTTGCACTAACTTGCAGAGCTGACCTTTGCAGTGCACTTCAGCCAAACTTTCTTTCTCCTTCCCTGCTGCACCTTGGCAATTACCATCGCCCAGAATGGTAAGAAATTTGTTCCTGTCTTTCCAGTGACCCCAAACCTGCTGCTGCACCTCTTTTCATGTGTTCAGTTTCAATCATGGCAATGTAGAATTACTTCCTTTGTATTATCAGCAATTCTCCCTTGCAGTGGCTCCCACGATCCGGAGCAGCCCCCAGACTGCTGTGGTGCACATCAATGCCTCTGCCCTGCTGGAGTGTGCTGCAGAAGGAGTCCCAGCCCCCAGGATCACCTGGAGGAAGGATGGGGCTGTTTTTACTGGAAACAGTTCCAGGTATTGTCCAGAAGTCAGCATAAATATTCTTCATTGCTATTTAAGAACATATTTATTACAGAAACTTAATTAGACATGAAATTGTTCTACAGAAAAGTAGCAGCACCAAAGGTTTCACCCTTTTGCTGTTAAGAAGGATAAAAAAACTCCTTTGGCAACCAAATATAATAATAATTATTCTGACATTAGAGATTTTGAGCAGTAAATGTGAAAGATCTTTAGATTTTTATATATACACAGACTTTTAGGATGAAGCCAAGCAATTCACGCAGACCAAAAGCTATTCTGTACTTTCTAATACATGAAACTTTTTATACATGTTCTAGTACCAACTTTTATTATAGTGAATGGTTTCTGTCTTCTGACTGTTTTATAGGGAAGTAGTTTGGTATTTTCTAGAACTGAGCAAATGCTAAGGAATTCTGTTATATTGCAAAGAAAAAGTACAGGCATTAATTAGGGTTTTTAAGGTTAAATGAGAAACCATAAAAAAGGGGGTTGGCTGTTTTCTGTAAATCCAGTATAATTTATGTGAAATCACCATGTCAGCCAGATTTCATCATTTCTTTGGGAAATGGATGTGCTGGGAAAGAGTAAAATATGTGATAAATAAAACTCTGCGCCCCGATGAACGCATGGCACATTTAGGCCGTTGGTTGTGTCTCCTGAGTCATCTCTTGCTCTGCGCTGCCAGGGCAGCCCGTGGCCCTGTGGATGGATGGTGGGCAGCACCATTTGCTCTGTTGCAGGTATTCCGTGTTGGAGGATGGGTCCCTGCACATCCCCTGGGCACAGGTGGCTGACTCGGGCAGATATGTGTGCATGGCCACCAACGCCGTGGGCAGCGAGCGCCGGCGCGTCGACCTGCACGTCCTTGGTAAAGCTTGGGGCTGAAGCCGCTGACAGCAGGTTTCTTCTGCCAGAGGCAGTTTCAGTTTAGCCCCTTCTTAGCTGCTCTGGTAAAAAAAAAAAAAAAGGGAGAAATGTACAGTCTTAGGAATACATCCCAAGTATTCCTGAGAATGAACTATTTATTCCTTATCCTGAACTAGGAAGACTTGACGCACCCCGTGCTCTGTGTTAATCGGTTTACTGCTGTCAAATCAGTCTTTATAAAAATTAAGTCAATGTGTTCAGACAGTTCAGCTCAACATATTTAGGTGTGAGAGAAATGTGTGGGTGTGCATATATATGTGTGTGTGTGTGTGTGTGTAATTGTTCTAAATAATTAGGCTTTGTTTGTCCTTAGTTCCTCCAGCTATTGCTCCTGGGCAGACGAATATCACAGTTACTGTAAATGTGCAAACCACTTTGCCTTGTGAAGCCACTGGAATTCCCAGACCAGTAATTAGCTGGAAAAAGAATGGGCATCTGCTTAGTGTTGACCAGAACCAGAATACATACAGGTGAGAGGTGTTTTCTGTTTCACTTTGGGTTTTAAGTTTTCAGGGATGATTTTGGCACTTGAAAAATCTAGCTGTGCTTAAACACTACCTTGTCTAGCCAGCAAATTCAGTGGGCTGATTACCTGAGAAGGAAAGAAGTATTTTAATGGCTTTTACTTTCTTTTTCCTTTGTTCAGACTTCTGTCTTCAGGTTCCTTAGTAATCATTTCTCCCACTGTGGATGACACTGCTGTCTATGAGTGCTCTGTGTCAAATGATGCAGGAGAAGATCAAAGAGCAGTTGAGCTCACTGTTCAAGGTACAGGGGATATTGCTATTACATGTGTGTGGCACCCAGAACTTCCTTGAGGTGTTCCAATGTTGAGATGAGATTTTTATTTCATTCCTCTTTGATACTGATATCCATAAGTCTCTGGTGTTTCCAAGGATTTGTAACAAGGGAACATGGGCAAATAACCTTTGCCCTGCTCTTCATTTTCAGTGCCCCCATCCATAGCAGATGAAGCCACAGAGCTCCTGGTAACAAAGCTGTCTCCAGTTGTGGTTTCCTGCACCGCCTCTGGAGTTCCCATCCCCTCAGTTCATTGGACCAAAAATGGCATCAAGTTGCTTCCTAGAGGAGATGGCTACAGAATTCTCTCTTCAGGTAATGTGCTGCAGGAAATCAGTGCAGTCAGGCACATCTGTAAGTAATGAATTACAGAAATGCAAACAATCCCCCAAAGATCCCCTCTCCAATGGCTTGGAATGAAATGAGGGATGCTGCAAGGGAGCACCTGTGTCTCGAGGATACTCTGCATGTTGTGGTGCTCTCTCTGCCCCAGGAGCTGTGGAGATCCCCTCTGCCCAGCTGGCCCACGGGGGCAGGTACACCTGCGTGGCCCGGAACGCTGCGGGCTCTGCCCACAGGCATGTCACTCTGCATGTGCATGGTAAGATGGAGGCTGAAGAGCAAGGCTGTTCTGGCAGCCAGCATTGCTACTTCAGCCTGCTCAGGTTGTGCAATTTTAGTGCTCTTCTGTATTTTCCTAGCCTTGAATGTTCTGCTTTTCCTTTTTCTTTCATTCCACAGAGGCGCCCATTATACAGGCCCAGCCGGGGGCGTTGGATGTCATTGTGAACAATCCCATTGTGCTGCCCTGTGAGGCCACAGGCACTCCTCAGCCTGTGATCACATGGCAGAAGGAGGGCATCAACATCATCACCACAGGTATCCTCCCAAAGCCTGGGACCCCGCCTGCTCCCATGACACAGACACCCATTTTCTTTTCTGAAACTTGGGTTCCTCCTCTCCGTTCATTTAAAACCAAACATCAAACCAGAAGTGGCATACTTCAATTATATTCGCTTTAGGGAACAGTTACATCATCCAGCCAAGTGGCAGTTTGCAGATTGCCAGAGCAGCTGTGGAAGATGGTGGCACATACATGTGTGTTGCTCAGAATCCAGCTGGCACTGCTCTGGGGAGGATCAAGCTGAAAGTTCAAGGTAAATCACCTTTTCAATGCCTTCTCTTGGTCCAAACACAATTCTGAGCAATAGAAAGGGACCTAAGTGCTTTCCTGTTTGATGTGATGCTGAACAGAGCCCAGCAGGTTTATTTTAGTTTGATGTCTGCTTTAGGATATGCTTTTAGAATTATTTTCACTAAGATATAAAGTGTTCCATGCTTCTTACAGCATCTACTTCTTTTAATAATTGTCTTTGTTCCTTCCAGTTCCTCCGGTTATCAAGTCCCACGTGAAGGAATACGTCATTGCTGTTGATCAGTCTGTCACTCTGCAGTGTGAGGCTGAAGGCTACCCTGGGCCAGAGATCAGCTGGCATAAGGATGGGCAGCAGATAACAGAGTCCATGCGAAGGAGGATCCTGAGCACAGGAGCTCTGCAGATCCTGTTTGTGCAGCCCGGGGACGGCGGCCGCTACACCTGCACAGCGGCAAATCCCGCGGGATCCAGCACCTCCAGCACGGAGCTCACCGTGCACAGTGAGGAACTCTTCTGGGAGGGTGGGGGGCACTGCAACGGCTGGTCCAGACAGGCTGAGGACTCCCCACCCCTGGAAGTGTCCAAGGCCAGGTTGGACGGGGCTTGGAGCAACCTGGCTAGTGGAAGGTGTCTCTGTGCATGGCAGGAGGTTGGAATGAGATGGGCTCTAAGGTCCCTTCCAGCCTGTCACGATCCGCTAATGCAAGCGGGGGTCGTGATGGTTCGTTTATCGATCTCAGAGTGTAAAAGGACACAAGAGATTTCAGTTTTAATCAAAACAGTGCACCTTTATTAAGTGCCCACAACACAGTAATGCAATAGAAGAGAGTAAGAGAGAGAGAGAGAGAGAAACAAAGTAGAGAGGGGGAAAAAGAGAGGCAATAGCTACCAACGGATGAGACGAAGTCCTCGTGGTCTTCCGCCAATAGATTCGTCTTCTTTCCATGGGGAGATCTCTGACTCGGTTATTTCAGAAGGTCCCTTTATAGTCCTTTTCAGAAGCGAGGGGCAACTGGCCAAGAGGTTGGGAAATCTACAGCCATTGTTATGGGGTCCGTTGCTTTGGGAAGCAGGTACAGGACAGACGTACAAGACAGGTGTATTGGAGAGGTGTACAGGACAGGTCATTCCTTTCCGCTTTGGCGCAGTCCTTCCCGCCTGGGCAGCAAGAACGGCGCAGTCCATTGTGACCTGCACTAATTTTCCTCAGGAATGTGTACCAGTTCCCAGTGGGCACACCTGTAGGCCACACTTGGCAGACAATCCCACCTCAGCCAGGCCAGGACTCCTGTGTTCAGTCTCTATCCTTGGCGATGATCGTGAGGCAGATGAGGGATCTTCGGACTGTCTCTTACACAGCCCAAACCATCCTGTTATTCTGTGATAAGTGGGACTGTAGGGAAACAATGTGTATCAGCGTGACCCCACAGAGAGTACGGAGCTAGGGATGTCCAGGGAGGAGTTCAGAAAAAACTGTGCTACTTAATATAGGGGAATGTTACTGAGTTGTAATATTGGCCAGTTGCTTGAATTTCAGCACATGGTCACTGATGGACATGGACAATCCAGAAGGTCCAGACAGGGGTTTTTTCAGTCCAGTGTTGTGCTTGGATAATACCCAGAAAAAATGTTTCTAATGTCCTCCCCACAGTTCCACCCAGGATCCACAGCACGGATACACAGTACACGGTCACGGAGAGCTCCCAGGCTGTTCTGTCCTGTGTGGCTGAGGGGATCCCAACACCAACAATTAACTGGAGGAAGGACAACATGCTGTTAAGAGAGACAGTGGGAAAATACCAGACTGTGCCTGGTGGAGACCTCATTTTGGACAACGTTGTTGTAAGTTCCCTAAAGCTAAGCTATTACTGGACACATTTGGCAGTGATAAGATCCGCTTCTGGGTTAGTCATTGTTTTATTTTGATTTCTTGTTCTTAGTGTTCCAAAATAATTTTAAAAGTTTCATTTTCCACTGGGGAGTAAACTCTATGAAGAATTTGTAGTGGTAAATCCCCAGAAAGGGTAAAAAGAAGTGTTGGTCATCCTTCAAATTTAGGGAAGTGGAAGAGCTCAGCTGAGCATTTCTGCTGAATGCTTGTTCCAAACCTTTCAGGATTCTCTTACTGATACAAGTGGTGTGTGCTGAAGGATATATCCGAGCTGTAGGATATATCCCAGCTGAAATTTCCCCATCATGTTTCCTTCCAGCCTGAAGACTCTGGCAGTTACACCTGCATTGCCACCAACACTGCTGGGGAGGACACGCACACGGTCACCCTGACAGTCCACGTGCTCCCAGCTTTCACTGAACTGCCTGGAGATGTAGCCTTGACCAAAGGAGAACAGCTCAGGTTAACCTGCAAAGCAACTGGGATACCTGTCCCCAGAATAACGTGGACCTTTAACAATAACATCATTCCAGGTGGGTCCCTGATGGTCATTTGGCTGCAGAGTTGTTTTCCCCTGTGCAGCATTGCAGCTTAGGGCAGGGAATAAGAAAACTCTAGCTGGAATAAACTGTTAGTGATTGTGTGAGGAGTATCTTTAGTGTTATGCAATCATGTACTTAAACTGCCTCTGAGACAAAGCTATAAGGAAGGTAATTAAGAAATCATCCCTCTTCTGTTGCCAGTAATGGAACACATTAAAAACATTCATATCTGATGGTATTTACTCAGCATCCAGCCACTGATGCTCAAAATTAAGGGGCAGCTGAAGTGAATGGGTGCTTGTGGGCACGTGTCACTGCAGGGGCTTTCTGTGCATTCCTGGAGGGCCTCTGAGCTGTGCTGCTGAGCAGTGCACAGATTCAAATGCTCCTGTGAGCTGTGTCTGTTTCAATCCCTGGAATGACCCTTTCCCTGCTCTGCCTGCAGCGCAGTACGACGATGTCAATGGGCACAGTGAGCTGCTCATCGAGAGGGTGTCCAAGGAGGACTCTGGGACCTACGTGTGCTCTGCAGAGAACACAGTGGGCTCCATCAAGGCCATTGGCTTCGTGTACGTCAAAGGTAGGTGAAATTCAGCAGCTGTGGTCATTGCTGGGCAATGTAACCATTGGGTTTGGATGGTGGAGTCAGAATGGGATGAGTGGGAAGGGACCTTAAAACTCATCCAGTGCCACCTCCTGCCATGGGCAGGGACACCTTCCACTAGCCCAGGCTGCTCCAAGCCCCACCCAACCTGAGCTTGGACACTTTCCAGGGATCCAGGGGCAGCCACAGCTTCTCTGGGCAACCTGTGCCAGGGCCTCCCCACCCTCCCTGGGAACAATTTCTCCCTAATATCCAATTTGAACCTTCCTGCTGTCAGTTTAAAGCCATCCCCCCTAGTATTTAATACCTTGCTGATGGCTAAATGGGAAAAATCCGAACAGGTTGAAATTCCCCCTTCAGAAAGTCAGAGGTGAGTGATCCCTGCCAGCAGTTATCATTAAGGACATTTTATTTTGGCTCTACTATTTCTCTGCCATCCCTTGTTTTTTCAGAGCCTCCAGTCTTCAAAGGGGATTACCACTCCAGCCGAATCGAGCCCTTGGGTGGCAATGCCATGTTGAATTGTGAAGTCAGGGGAGATCCCCCTCCAACCATCCAGTGGAGCAAAAAAGGAGTGGGAGTTCAGATTAGCAACAGAATCCGACAGCTTGTGAATGGTTCCCTCGCTATCTACGGCACCGTGGTGAGTCCTGCCCTGATACTGAGTGTCTGCCTTGAACTTGATACTGATATTGCTGATCACGTTGGTTTGAAAGAGTCAGGCTAGCCATTTATCCTTTTTTGCTTTTACCTTTAACAAATGTTTTCATTCAGACTAGAATTAGATTCAAATTATTGAGGCAAAAACCCCCAGGGGGTCAGAGTTCTCTCTGCTTGTCAGAAGGACTGAATTTACATACTAATTGTTGGTGTGTGAGATCCTGGTCATGACCATTTAAATGGGACCTTTGCTCTTGACCTTAAGAGAGCTGTGTTCTACGGGTCAGCTGAAAAGCAGTTGCATTCTCCACGTGCAAATCTCTTATTCCAAATCTAGTTTCCTAATCTGAACAACAAGATCCCTATTTTTCCCCATGAACTCGTGTCTGCATTTCGAATTGGGGTTAAGATTCCCTGCCAGGTGGGGTCCTGTGAACTGAGCCCCTGTTTTGTTCCTCAGAATGAAGATGCTGGTGACTACAAGTGTGTGGCAACCAACGAGGCGGGCGTGGTAGAGCGCAGCCTGACACTGACCCTACAGAGTAAGGCTCAAAGGGAGACTTAATGCCCCTTATGGGAGTGAAAACCTGCCTGTGGGGAGGTGCAGGCAGCTCCTGGGAGAGTGTTGCAGGTTGGGCACTGCCCTGGAGGTTTGGACTCATCTCCTCTTCCATGGGATCGTAGAACAGCTTGGGTTGGAAGGGCCCTTAAAGATCACCTGCTGTGGGCAGGGACACCCTGCACTAGAGCTGGTTGCTCCTTGAACACTTCCAGGGCTGGGGCAGCCAGAGCTTCTCTGGGCATCTTTCATCATGAATATTTGAGAGTCTGGTCTAAGCTGTAATTGAGGTCAAAGAAGAGAGGAATGTAAAGGGCGGTTGAGCCTTAGAAACCAGTGTGGAATGGGCTGAATCACTCTCTGAAAGGGCCTGTTTCTCTTAGTTCACTCAATACAGCTGGAATAAACTAGACTCCCAACCTATCAATTAAGCAGGTTATATGAGGTGAATCCTAATTCTCACTGACAATATTTTATTTTTCGCAAAAATAATGTTAGAATTTTTCTTTGCTAGTAGGAGAATTTCTAAACATGCCCTTCCTACTATAGCCTCAAGCAGTGTGGGTCTGTTCTTTACCCCTCTGTTGTCTCTTGACATGATTAATAACATTTTCCTGTGGGTTTTATGAAAAACAACCCATTTTGGCAATAAAGAAGAGCATGTGCTCATGTAGCTGGGCCTTAATCTCCACTTCAGTGCTCAGATTGCTGCATATTCAAACCAGCCTATTGCTGGTGTTGTAACGTGTGTCTGTTTGGCGGCACTTGGGAATGTGGTTTCGTGGTGAACATCAATGGTGGTGCTGGGTTGATGGTTGGACTTGGTGATCTGAAAGGTCTTTTCTATCCTTAAGGATTCTGTGTTTCTGTTTTGCCAGTGGGGGGTCAGCAATAATAATTTTAGTCAAAGTAAACTGATTTAGGATTTCTCTGCGCTCGCTTTAATACTAAATCAATCAAACCTGCGCCCATGTGCTGTTGCCCCTTTATCTTCCAGGCCCCCCAGTGATCACTGTTGAACCGGTGGGGACCGTGCTGGAAGCCGGTGCCACGGCACTGCTGGACTGCCAGGCCAGAGGAGAGCCCCCTCCCACCATCAGCTGGTCCCGCCAGGGACAGCCTGTGCTGGGTGATGACAGAGTGACCCTGCTGCCCAACGGCTCCCTGCGCATCGCCGCGCTGCAGAGGGAGGACACCTCGGAGTACGAGTGTGTAGCCAGGAATCTCCTGGGATCTGTCCTCATCACAGCCCCCCTGACCGTGCAGGGTAGGTGCACAAAACATCAAAGAGTGACTTTGAAGCTGGTAGATGACAGCATTAATCTGGATCAGATGTGGTCAAGGTACATCTCGCCCACATTTACAGTTGAGATGTTTGATCTTACCTTCTTTATAAGCATTATAAGCTAAGGTAAGCCTAGTGTGAAGTGTCAGTGGGATCTCTTTCATTAAATTTTATTCCATTATGCTCATTCAGCTGGGAGAGACAGAGGCTGTGAAGGGTAAGAGACAAAAATAATAATGAAAGGGTTTTGAACAAGATCCCATCCTCAGAACACGTCATAACTGAACTGTGCCTCTAAAGAAAAGCACTTAGGAGCATACGCAGTAATTGTCTTTGAACTACGGTAAGAGATTTTTGCACAGAAATGACATGAAGTGAGTTGGATTTCCAAGGGTCAGGAAGTTCAGTTTTCACTTGTCTCTGTCAGCCTAAGAGAGCTGTAGGCACCAGCAGTGCCAGCAGCATCCCTGCTCCCCTTGCAGTGCACGGCGGGTTCTCCAGCTGGCTGGAATGGCGGGCGTGCAGCGTCACCTGTGGCCAGGGTGTGCAGGAGCGCGTCCGGCAGTGCGACAGCCCCGTGCCAGCCAACGGGGGCCGCGGCTGCCAGGGGCCCCACACCGACCTGCGCAGCTGCCAGCGCCAGCCCTGCCCAGGTACCGCTGCATCGCACAATCCCACACGGGTCTGGGTGGGAGGGACCTCAAAGCTCATCCAGTGCCATCCCCTGCCATGGGCAGGGACACCTTCCCCTAGCCCAGGGTGCTCCAAGCCCTGTCCAGCCTGGCCTTGGACACTTCCAGGGATCCAGGGGCAGCCACAGCTTCTCTGGGCACCCTGTGCCAGGGCCTCACCACCCTCACAGGGAACAATTCCTTCCAAATACCTGATCGAAATCTCTCATCTTTTAGTTTAAAACTTTTCCCCGTGTCCTATCACTGTCTGCCCATCTAAGTCTTTCTCCCTCTATTTTGTAAACCCTGTTTTAAGTACTGAAAAGCCACAATGAACCAATGCTTTTAATGTGCCTTGTATTAAGTGCCCAAACAATGAACTTTTATCACTATGGATCTTCATGGCAGATTAATTTTTCAAAGTAGTTGTAATTAATTTTGGATTTTGTGGAAAGAGGACATTTCAGTAAATACTGCAGAAATACTGTTTAATGAAAACTGGGCTTTTCTGGTCCTTAGTGGATGGGAGCTGGTCGGAGTGGGGGCTGTGGGAAGAGTGTTCAAGGAGCTGTGGCCAAGGGAACAGGACAAGGAGCAGGACCTGCAGTAACCCCCTGGCTCAGCACGGAGGGAAGCCCTGTGAGGGCAGTGCTCTGGAGTCAGTCATGTGCAATCTCAGGCCTTGCCCAGGTAAGAGAAGAGTAATTTAACCTTATTTGCATGAGGGGCTTCACATACTGGTCTCTTTGTTTCTCCAAACCCAAATTATCTGAGCTTATTTTTAGTTGTTCATTACTTTTTTTTTAATTGAATGGCTCTAGTTCTTAGAAACAGGAATCACAAATGTAAGTGTAAGAAATCTCAACAATTTCTTTTTTTTTCTTTTTTTGCACCAGTAAAAATATTAATTTTGTATTTTAATATTTTCCAGTACTTGTTACCCACATCCTCACAGTGTAAATTCTCTCTACTCTAAACCTGTCCTGCAAAGCCAGTTAAAATACGTAAAGAACCAAACCCAAACCACCAATTATTTAAAAGCTATGTTAAAGTGATTGTTAATAATTTAAGACTTTATCTGTATGTTTTCCTCTGTTGTTACAATTTTTAGCCACATTTTGCTCCCAACTACCTGAATGTTCAGGTTTCCTTCCTGTCACATGAGTATTTCCCACATTTGACAGGTTGTTGTTTATTCAGAGCCTTCACCACTGACGTGTTCCCTTCTGTACAATTGCAATGTTTGATTTTTTCCATTTTTCCCTGGTTCTGCTCCCACCGTGACGCAAAATGCTCATCCATGGGCCTGAGACTCACTTCTCTAGGTTTTGGCAGGAAAATCAGCTCTTGTTGCTGTTCTTTGGCAGCTTTTAGCCAGGCTGCCTCAGCCCCGCTCAGGCCCCCATCCTACCCAGGGGATTGGGAAAATGCGGATTTGATAAAGCGTTCAGTTCTGATGTTCCATGATGGTGGTGAGGTGATGTAGTCAGAAAACAGAAAGGAAAGAGTCAATCTCTGCTTGGCAAAGTGCTGATTGTTTGGGCCACTGCTCACGGCATTTCATGGGGGATCCGGGATATGCCGGGTGTGTGTCTGTCCTGGGCAGTGTGGGGGAATCTGGGATATGCTGGGTGTGTGTCCTGGGCAGTGTGGGGGGATCCGGGATATGCCGGGTGTGTGTCTGTGCTGGGGGCAGTGTGGGGGATCCGGGATATGCCGGGTGTGTGTCTGTGCTGGGGGCAGTGTGGGGGGATCCGGGATATGCCGGGTGTGTGTCTGTCCTGAGGGCAGTGTGGGGGGATCCGGGATATGCCGGGTGTGTGTCTGTGCTGGGGGCAGTGTGGGGGATCCGGGATATGCCGGGTGTGTGTCCTGGGCCGTGCCGAGCTGCGGTGCCGTTGCAGTGCCGGGCGAGTGGAGCCCCTGGGCGCCGTGGGGGCCGTGCAGCGCCACGTGCGGGAAGGGCACCCAGACGCGGCTGCGGCTCTGCGCCAGCCCGGCCCCGGCGCACGGCGGCCCCGCCTGCCGGGGCCCCGACACGCAGCTCCAGCTCTGCCACCGCCGGCGCTGCCCAGGTGAGACCAAACTTCTTCCCTTCCCATCCCCGCGTCTGCTTCGGGTGTGGTTAACACTTTCTGGTTCTAAAAGTCTAATTCCTGAAAAAACTCCCCTTCAAGCTTTTTATTGTCACTGACTCTGTCACTACTTAGCATCTGCTACAGACCCTACAAATGGGATTTCTTTCCCTATCCTTGTTGCTTTACTTTACAGAAGCTGCGTTTTCAATTATTGACAGTTAAATGATAGGTTTCCTAGATATTTGTTTTAAAAATTTTCTATGTTCTGTTATTCATTTATCCTTTTCTTCCACATTTCAATGAGTGGATAGGAAAAATCACAATCCTGAAATAGGACTTTTATATTTGGCTGAGTGCAGGGATAGTGGAGGGAAATTCCATGGATTTGGAACATGTCAGAGTGAGCCTTCTAGCTTCATGCTCCATCCTGCCAGATCTTACACTGAGTCCTTGCCGTGACCAGGAAGTGGTAGAAGGGAGAATGACCTTGTGATGGTGGACCTCAAAGCCCATCCAGTGCCACCACTGCCATGGGCAGGGACACTTTCCACTAGCCCGGGGTGCTCCAAGTCCCTTGCAGCCTGGCCTTGGACACTTCCAGGGATGCAGGGGCAGCCACAGCTTCTCTGGGCACGCTGTGCCAGGACCTCACCACCCTCACAGGGAACAATTCCTTCCCAATATCCATCTAACCCTGCACTCTGGCAGTGGGAAGCCATTCCCTTGTCCTATCCCTCCAGGTCCTTGTCCCAAGTCTCTCTCCAGCTCTCTTGGGGCCCTTTTAGTTACTGGAAGGGGCTCTAAGGTATCCCTGGAGCCTTCTCTTGTCCAGGTGAACCCCCCCAGCTCTCCCAGCCTGTCTCCAGAGCAGAGGGGCTCCAGTCTTGGGAGCAGCTCCGGGGCCTTCTCTGGACTCTCTCCAGCAGCTCCAGGTCCTCCCTGTGCTGGGCCCCAGGGCTGGGGCAGCTCTGCAGGTGGGGTCTCACCTGAGCAGGGCAGAGGGGCAGAATCCCTCCTCCCCTGCTGCCCACACTGGGGGATCAGCCCAGGGCATGGGGAGTTCTGGTCCGACCTCACATGGCCAGGGCTGGTCCAGCTCTCACCCATCAGCAGCCCCAGGTCCCCGGGGAGAAATCCCTGAGTAGCCAAGATGCTGTAGAGAGCCAGTGACATCCATGTTCAGTTTTCCCTGATGCAGCACTGCTGTGCTGTGTTACTCCTGGAGTCAGAGGCTGTAGCTGCCATGCCTCTCTCCGCAGTGGATGGGAAGTGGTCCCCGTGGAGCAGCTGGAGCGCCTGCAGCGTCTCCTGTGGGGGAGGCAGCAGGCAGAGGACGCGCCACTGCTCCGACCCAGCCCCGCAGTTTGGGGGACACAAGTGTGAGGGAAGTGACATACAAATGGATTTTTGCAACAGTGATCCTTGCCCAGGTAAGTGCTTTGGGTTGGGCTTTTTGCCTACTCGCTGGGTTTGGTTCTTTCCTTTTGGGAAAAAAAAATAAGAAGGCACTCTCCAACAGAAGTATTTTCCTAGCTTGACTGTCTGGTTTTAAATCGCAGAGGAAGATCAAATCTGACTTATTCTTGCAGTTCATGGCAACTGGGGCCCCTGGAGCAGTTGGGGAACTTGCAGTCGGACGTGCAATGGGGGCCAGGCGAGGCGGTACCGGAGCTGCGACAACCCACGCCCAGCCAGCGGTGGCAGGGCCTGTGCTGGGGCTGATGTGCAGATCCAGAGGTGCAGCACGGACCTGTGCCCAGGTCAGTGCTCACAACAGCAGTGGGAATGCAGCTTTCTCTGCAAGGCAGCAGGGTATATGTCACATAAGGAATGTTGACCATCTGTGGAAGTGTCCAAGGCCAGGTTGGACAGGGCTTGGAGCAACCTGGGACAGTGGAAGGTGTCCCTGCCTGTGGCAGGGTGTGGGACCAGATGAGCTTTGAGGTCCCTTGCAACCCAAACCATTCTGGGATTCTGTGTTTCTGAGGGCAGGAGTGTTCACACCTGCCCATTAAGATGGTTTAGTCGCCCTTTGAGCTATTCCTTTAGAACCTTGGTTCCTCCATGAAGGAATTGACTTCAGTATAACCGATGCAGCCTGAAACATTTAAACTGAAAAATTGCTTTCTTCATTCTTTATTCTGCAGTGGATGGAAACTGGGGGCAGTGGCAATCATGGAGCCAGTGCTCTGCTTCCTGTGGAGGAGGAGAGCAGACCCGGGTGCGCCTGTGCAGCAGCCCAGCACCATTAAATCATGGCCGTCCTTGCCCTGGGGACTCCTCCCAGATATCCAGGTGCAACACCCAAGCATGTCCTGGTGAGTATTTACAGCCTGCTCGCAGTGACAGTGTGGTGAAAGCCTGTGGCACTTCTGATTTCGCTGGTGCTCTCTCTCATCTTGGCAAGTTGACTGGGTAACTTAATATTTTGGGCTTAAATGTGCTCTGCAACTTAAGCTCAACTCTCTCTCCCCTAAAATACCCAACAGCGTGCATCACATGGGGTTGTGTTTTGCCTCTCCCTGCTCCCCTGCACAGGTGGGCCTGCACGTGCCAAGGGCAGCATCATTGGCAATATCAATGATGTGGAATTTGGGATTGCTTTCCTGAACGCCACGGTAATGGACAGCCCAGACTCTGACACCAGAGTGATACAGGCAAAGATCACCAACGTCCCTCGGACCCTTGGTAGGCCTCTTTGACTTTTACCAGTTTTTTCTCTAAATACACCAACACCTGTGGTCTTCTGGTTTAAATCTGAAGGGTTACACTAGTTCTAGGTCTTCATATTTAGCTCCTGTGCATATGGGTCCGTGTTGAGATCAAAGCTCCCTGATGTTCTGTGGTGTTTTCTTCAGGCCCAGCGATGAGAAAGCTCATTTCCATACTCAGCCCGGTTTATTGGACAACTGCCAAAGAAATTGGGGAAGCAATGAATGGGTTTACACTCACTGATGCTGTCTTCAAGAGAGAAACTCAGGTGGAGTTCGCAACTGGTGAGTTCCCTGGGATATACCAGCTCTTTCTGTGTCCAGTAAGCCAGATAGATGTTGCATTTCTGAAAAGACAGCAGGGGACCATTGCTGAAATTTGGGTCTTGTGCTTACACCAATATTTTCAGACTGACTGTGGCCTTCTGAGGCTTTATTCCAGCTTTTGGAGCTGTAGTTTGAAATGTGTTGTGTTTTTTCTCATGGTCATGGTACACCTTACAAAATGTAAATATAAATAACTAGTCAAGGGACTCCAGATCCTGTGTGGTTATTGGGAGTCTGTGTTTGGGATGTTTGATAAATCAGCGTGCTGTTAAACTGCCAGGTGAGATCCTGCGCATGACGCACATTGCCCGCGGCCTGGACGCGGACGGGGCCCTGCTGCTGGATGTTGTTGTGAGTGGCCACGTGCTGCAGCTCCAGTCGGTGGCTGATGTCAGTGTCAAGGTAAAGCTGCTCCAGGTACCACCCCTGCTTTTGTGCATCTGTACTCCTCTCACCCAGAGGAAAGCAGGAAACACTGAGTCCTGAAACCTGCTGTACTTGACTTGACTTCTTTTGTGCCTGGTTTAACTGATGCTGCTGATGTTGCCTTTGAAAGCAGAAAGTTCTCATGAGGTGTTGGTCTCTCAAGAGTGTGAGATGTTGGCAGGTAGTGTTGAGGAGGGTGTTCAGGGCAATTATTGATGGCTGGCATGTCAGTGTTGCTTTGGGCAGAGCCAGAAGGGTGCATCTTTAACCTCTCTGACTTAGTGATTAGTAGGAGGTAACCAGTATTTTACTATATTAATCCCACCATGCAATAAATACACCTGAAGTTGTTGATACTTTGGTAAACTGCAACATGTTGTATGTCCAATATTTATACCCAGAATTCGTCTCTACCGATTTTTTATTTAGCACATTTGTCAGCATCTGACTTAGAATAAAAGCCAAATATTTAGACCTCAAAAGATTGTTATTGAGGAGTAAGATATTTTTTAGAAATGCTCTGCTGTGGCCTCCATCATCAGGATCCTCGGTACATCAGTCTGTATCTTTTTTAAAGTAATAGACCAGGCAGTGTTAAGATTCAACAGCTAAAATAGGAGTGAAAAGGACCCGTGTGTGCAGTACCCTGTGCTCCGTGGTTAAGATAAGCCCCTTTTCTCTGAACACATCTCACAGCTCTGAAGTACAGGCCCAGGTGGTGCTGGTGTGGGAGCAGCTGAAGGCCAGGGTTCTGTTGCAGGATTACGCAGAGGACTACATCCAGACGGGCCCTGGGCAGCTGCACGCGCACTCCACGCGCCTCTTCACAGCAGACGGAGTCAGTGTTCCCTACACGTGGAACCACACCATCACCTACGACTCCACCAAGGGCAAGATGCCCTTCCTGGTGCAAACACTGCGCGCTGCCTCCATCACAACTGAGTACAACCCGCTGGAGGAGGCCGTGGCTTTCAAAATCCAGGCTTCCATTGCAAAAGGTATTGTTCTGGTCTTTCCCAGAAATCAAACAATGTAAAAAGAGTATCTTCTCTTCTTAGAATTCTTTGAGTCACCTGTAGTCTCAAAAAGAAATTCTGTGAAACTTGGGTAGCTTTAGTGTAGATCCCAGGACCTACAAATCTTGTTGATGTACCCATAAATTAATTATTAGTTAGCATTGCTAACTGCTGGCTTTTATGAACCTGAGTGACCAAAGGGGATGGGCATGGATTTGTGTGAGCAGATTTTCCTTTGAGAAGCCCTAATTAATGAGCAAACTGGCTTGTTACTTTTTTTTAACACTCTCTGGGCTTTTTTTTTTTTTACATTGCAGGGAAATTACTCTGGTTTGGAAGTAAATGAAACAGTGGGGTTGCCTGCCTGCCTCAGTCTTTCTTTTCAGTAACAACATTCTAAATTAAGTAAAATAAGGTTATTCCCACTTGCCAGATTAGGGACTCATTGTACAATTTGAAAACCAAGTACATTTTTTTTTTAATTTAAAAAGAGATCTGATAAAAGGAAGTCTCCAGGTCAAGATATGCTTGTGATTAGATCTGGCTAAGCCTTTACTGAACTTGGATTTATTTCCTCCAACAATTAAGATACTGGTGTTTGGGATTTTTTTTAATTTAATTTTTTCAATTTCAGTTTTCAAGCAGCCAAAGCCCTCTGGCCTTTGAAGAGTCTCTCCCTCAGTTTTCCATTGCAGTTCATAGTACACACTTGTGTTCTTCTACAGTGACCTCCTAAGATTTGTGACGTGCTGGTTTGGGTTTGTTTGGTTTGGGTCTGTTGTCCTCCTTTTATGTGAAGTCAAACTGAATGGTCTTTATTCTTTCAATAAGAAACTTTGCAGGATGCATTAGGCTGGGATGGAACTTGCAGCTCACTCTGAGGGAGCCCCCAACCTGTTCAATGTTATTCAAACCGGCTCAAGCCATGTAATACTGGCTTTTACTGACCAAGTAGAAAAACCACTAAAGGCTGGATTTAAAAGTTTCTGTTTTGTGGTGAAATATAATAAATATTGTCAAATTGCTGGGCTGCAATTCTTAATGTTAAAGTAATGAACTGGCCATATTTATATCCACAAGTGACATGTGCTTCCTTTATCGTACAGGGGACCGGAGCAACCAGTGCCCTGCAGGGTTTGCTTTGGACTCGTCTGGGCCTTATTGCTCAGGTACTGACTGACACGGGTGGGTGTAACCATGGAGTCCTGGAGTGGTTTGGGTGGGAAAGGGCCTTAAAGATCCCCTATTTCCACCCCCTGCCATGGGCAGGGACACCTTCCACTAGCCCAGGTTGCTCCAAGCCCCATCCAACCTGGCCTTTGGACACTTCCAGGGATCCAGGGGCAGCCACAGCTTCTCTGGGCACCCTTTGCTAGGGCCTCCTGTTGCAGTGGGGATACTGTAACACGCATAGATCAAACCAGGAGTCCCGTGGAAAGGAAATATATATGGACGGATTCTTGGTAGATGTTTCAGAGAGATGTTTTATTTCTCCATCCACATGGCCGGAGCTCTGCTGAGGAACTGGTCCAGTCACCGGACCAAGGCTCCTTTGCCCGCGCAGGGAACACAAACCAACCAACGGGAACGAGGCTGAGCAGGGGCAGGGAAACCCCGTGTCTGTGCCCTCAGGGCCCCTCTCCCAGGGCTACACGGCGGGGGAGGAGACCCCAACACCTCACCCGTTTTATTTTAATAAAAGGAGAATGAAAACAACTGGATAAACATAACAAGAACAGTTTCAAGACAAAACAAGCCACCCTCCTGAGTCTTTAAATGTCCAATCAGATTCTGTGGAACATCTTAGGGCTGACAGAAGGGAGACAGAACTCTCTGAGCATGCTTTGTGGGGAAACTGAGGCAGGAGAGAGTTTAATTTCTCCCCTCCCCCTTTTCATCCCCCCTTCAGCATTGGAAAGGGATTTTTGGGGAAACAATTGGCAAAAGCATGGTTTTGTGAGGGAAACCATGGATGAAAAAGCAGATTGGGAATACACTGGGGTTAATAGGACATAGGGTAAAAGGGAAAGGTGGGATTAGGAAAGGGAGACTGTAGGGGGGTTTTACAATAGAGATACTGTCTAACATGACTACGATTTTTAGCATATATACTGCCTTTTACAGGAACACCATCAGGCCCAGTGACCTGCGATGCTTGTAACCCTTTTCTACCTCGTATAATTTTGAATTCCACCACCTCTCCATCTCCCAAGCTTGGGATGCATTTTTCAGGGTTATTCTTTTTAATAGCAGTTCTATGCACGAATATGTCTTGCTGGTTGTCACACCTTGTTATAAAACCGTAATTTTGCTTAACATTATACCATTTTACTATCCCTAAGGTCTTAGTTACTATGATCTTTTCCTTTTTCCGAGTAGCTGCTGTTTTCTGTCTCGCTGTGTCTTTGCTCTCTCCTTTGGTCGCTCCCGTGTTGGAATTGTCGGGGCTGCTGGTGCCTGCGCGCTCTTCCCGGGGTTGCGTTCGGGGCTGCACAGGCCGGGCCGGGCCGCGCCGCTCAGTTCTCCGTGCGTCGCCTCCTCTGGTCGCAGCTTTGCTGCCGCTGCCAGGCGCTGCACCCACGTCTCGGCCGGGTCCCCGAGAGACGACCCCCCCGCGCCCTGCCCCAGCGCGCATCTCGGCTGGGCGCGGCTCCGCTCCACCGCCACCGCCCGCATGCCGCCCCTCTCGGCCGGGCGTTCACGGGGCTCGCTCCACCACGCGCTGCGCGCGGCCGGGCGGGCACTGCCGGGTCCCGCCGCTCCCGCCGCTCCTCGCTCCGCCACCGACACTGCGGCTCGCTTGGCTCCGCCCGCACGCGGGAACTGCCTCGCTGCTGCTCGCAGAGCACTCGGTGCACGTGGCCTGGGCCACACCTGAGGCAGGCTTCCCTTCGCCGGGACACAGCTGACATTGCTCAACAGTCTCGGAAATTAAATAATATTCATGAAAATATTCTTCCATCGGCATGTATTTTGACTCAAATATTAACTGTGTCCAAACGGCCTTCCAAAACTCCTTGGTAAGAATTAAATCCCAAGAAACATAGAAAAAGTTCTTAAACAACCATGCCAGGAAGTGTTTCAGTTCTTTTTGAGCTTTAATCAAGCTAAAATTTACAAATTGTTGTTCAAGAATCATTTTAAGATAAATGTCCATATGCGGCTCTGAGAGCCAGGAGTCTTCCCACGGTTCTTCCATAGTTTAGATATGGAATTGCAAACAAAACCAAGAAGAGGAATCCGGAGTTACTCACACAAATCAGTCGCTTAGGGATCGGGGATCGTTCTGCTCACAATTCCCCACCATTATGTTACAGTGGGGATACTGTAACACACATATCAAACAAGGAGTCCTGTGGAAAAGAAATATATATGGACGGATTCTTGGTAGATGTTTCAGAGATGTTTATTTCTCCATCCACATGGCCGGAGCTCTGCTGAGGAACTGTTCTGGTCACCGGACCAAGGCTCCTTTGCCCACGCAGGGGAACACAAACCAACCAACGGGAACGAGGCTGAGCAGGGGCAGGGAAACCCCGTGTCTGTGCCCTCAGGGCCCCTCTCCCAGGGCTACACGGCGGGGAAGGAGACCCCAACAGCCTCCCTACCCTCACAGGGAACAATTCCTTCCCAATATCCCATCTATCCCTGCACTCTGGCAGTGGGAGGACATTTCCTGT
This sequence comes from Corvus kubaryi, assembly GCF_017639235.1. Taxonomy (NCBI): domain Eukaryota; kingdom Metazoa; phylum Chordata; class Aves; order Passeriformes; family Corvidae; genus Corvus; species Corvus kubaryi. The sequence continues at coordinate 1,230,847 of NW_024581118.1, forward strand.
GTCCTATCCCTCCAGGTCCTTGTGACAAGTCCCTCTCCAACTCTCTTGGAACCCCTTTAGGCACTGGAAGGGGCTCTAAAGTATCCATTAAGCCTTCCCTTCTCCAGGTGAACACCCCCAGCTCTCCCAGGCTGGCTCCAGAGCAGAGGGGCTCCAGCTCTTGGAGCATCTCCATAGCTTCCTCTGGACCTGCTCTAAGAGGTCCATGTCCACCTTGTGCTTATGGCTCCAGAGCTAGACACATTATTAAACCACCAGAACCTACATCCCTTTTATTTAGAGTTCAAAGTATGGTCTTCAAAAAGTGTGAGTTATCCTTGCTAAAAGGGTGTGGATCCAAGGGTAGTTGAAGACTTTACTTCTGTCTTCACCTACAATATGAGTAGTGCCCAGACAGCTTTTACATCAGTACCTCAGGTACACTTAGAGGACACAAAGCATCAGGCTCTGCTGAGCCTGCAGAGCAACAAAGGACTTGGGTGACCTGTGTGGAGGAAAGGATGAGTGTTGGCACCTCAGACAAGAGCCCACATGTTCCCGCTCGGGGGATGGAGGTGGAGAGAAGTACACGAGCTGGCTGTCTCTCTAGAGTCAGGGTTATTTTAGGGAGAAATCATCTGAAATGATTTTGTGGACTTACTTCATTACCTCTTGAAAGGTTGCAATTGAAGGGAATTGCTGGATCTGGTTTTGTCCTGTAGGCTTTCCCAGTCGCACCCCTCTGAGGAAGGATCAGATTGGAGTAGTTTCTTCTGAAGTCTCACTGGTTTTTCAAATATTTTCTTGTTCCAGATGAAGACGAATGTGCTGTGGGAAATCCTTGTTCCCACACCTGTCACAATGCCGTGGGATCCTACTACTGCTCCTGTCCCAAAGGCCTCACCATCTCTGCTGATGGCAGAACATGTCAGGGTAAGAGAGGTGCTGCTGGGGACGGCTTGGATACAAATGCCCCTTAGATAATTTTAGGCTTTAAAATGCCTTAAAAGGCACTTAAATTGCTAAGGAGAGGTTTTATTTGGGCCATTTTCTCATTATAAGAATACAATTTATTGGTGGTATTCTAATTATTTCACAGCTGAATGTATTCGCAGTCAGGTGTTTCTAGTTGCTGGTGCTGAAGGCACTGGTGAGTGTGTGTCCGCTGTGCGGGGTGTGCAGCTCGTTTCCATTGCAGACATCGACGAGTGTGCGCTGGAGGGCCACAGCTGCCACGCGGGGCAGGACTGCGAGAACCTGCCCGGCTCCTTCCGCTGCGTGCCGCGCTGCGGGAGCGGCTTCCGCAGGGCGCCCGACGGCTCCAGCTGCCGAGGTACGCGCGGGCTGCGCTCGTGGCCATCAGCTGGAAATGCTGCTCTCCAGCAACTGAAACTCGCTTCAGAGGGCGTCTCCAAGCATCTGTCTATCAATTTTGATTCTTAAGGTTGTGGATTTTTGGGGTGTGGGTTTTTCTATAGGTTTGTTTTGGTTTTTAATCTTCTGCTTCTTCCATCTTTAGAAGTAAATTTAAAATCCCATCAGAGAAGAGCTTAGCATTCTTGGGTTTGTGTCCTGTGTGCATTTTCTTGTACAAAGATGGGAGAGCAGCAAACACTGCTGAGCAGAACTCAGCCAAACCCTGCTCAGGTAATGCCCATGGGGCAATTCCGAGCCCTGGTGTCAAGGATTTGTGTTGTTCCACAGACATTAACGAGTGTCAAGAGTCCAACTCCTGCCATCAGCGTTGCTTCAATACCATAGGAAGTTTCCACTGTGGCTGTGACCCAGGATTCCAGCTGAAGGGCAGAAAATGTGTGGGTAGGGATGAAGTTCTGAATGTCCATTCCCCCCTTCCAACAGACAGAGTTCAACATGTATTTGTTGCTCTATTTATTTATGAAAGAAAATCCTGCTATGGATGATACACTTGATGTATATTTTGGAATTTGTCAAGCAGTACTAAAGCCAGAGGCAGCAAGAATTGGGCTGACTGATCCACGTGCATGAAATTATTCAGTGTGTAGACACAGGGTAATTTCATTACATAATTGAGTGCAATCCTGCTTTTCTTTTGGCTTTTGTTTGAATAAGATGTCAATGAGTGCCGGCAGAATGTGTGCAGGCCTGATCAGCTCTGCAAGAACACCCGTGGTGGCTATAAGTGCATTGATCTGTGTCCCAGTGGAATGACCAAAGCAGAGAATGGGACTTGCATTGGTGAGTAGAAGCATTAATACACTGTGTGCTGATGGGAAACACGGGGACAATGATGAGGTTTAGTTTTTTAAATAATCCTGAAGATTGTCCATCTCCACTTATTAATATCTGCACATATTAAAGCACCAACTTGTTTTTGCTTATGGGAACATCTGTATTTACCTTTTTTTTTAATTAAAAAGCAGTGTATCCTTGCCACCTCTAGTTTTCCATTGTTCTCAAGCAAGAACAGTAAGATTTTCCTTGGTGTCTTTTCTGTGTTGGCACCTTGATTTCTCTCAGTTATTCATTGACTGAAATGTTTTGCCCTGTGTCTGCATGATTTCTTAAGAGTTGGGCTCAGGAGCTCTCAATCAAGATCACAGGTCCCTGCTGCTTATCAGGGAGGGTTTTAAGCACAGTGGATGTTGTAGATGGTACCAAAGCTTTTGTTCCAGCGGGGTCATGGAATGATTTGGGCTGGAAGGAACCTTAAAAATCACCTATTTCTCCCCCTTGCCACGGGCAGGGACACCTTCCACTATCCCGGGTTGCTCCAAGCCCCATCCAGCCTGTCCTTGGACACTTGCAGGGATGGAGCAGCCACAGCTTCCTCCCCCAGTAAGGATTGTGCAGAGCTGTGACCGTTCCCTTGCCGTGTGCTGCAGATGTTGACGAGTGCCGGTCGGGGTCGCACCAGTGCCGCTACAACCAGCTGTGTGAGAACACCCGCGGCAGCTACCGCTGCGTGTGCCCGCGAGGATTCCGCACCCAGGGCATGGCCAGGCCCTGCGTGGGTAAGCTGCCACTCAGTCCTCTCACACCTTTGCTGCTGCTTTTGCCTGGCTTTCTGCTGCAACACACCATCAGTGCTATCCCTGTGGAAGACCATGCTGTAGAGACAAGTTTGCTCTGCAGTTCCAAACTGCCCATCCAAAACGAAGTGTTCCATTCTAAACAAACAGTCAGAGCTAAATGGTTCCAAACAGAGATTGGTTTGAGGCCGTACTTTGAAAACAAATTGTAAGAGGGTCTCAGAGCACTGGTGGATGGATGTGGCAAGTGACCACTCCACAGGAGCCTTCAGTTATAAAAATGAGGTGGGGTTTGTTGATGTTTCTAGCTGTGCCTCGGCCTGCCCTGGCTCTCCCTGGAAGGCAGTCACACAGAGAGTCATGTGGGTGCCCTTAGGGAGCACACTCCAAGGAGCTGCAAGAGGCCCGACAGACCCAGAACTGAGTTTGGCTCCTGAACATCCCAAACACACCTATTCCCCCACCAGGACTGCCAGGGGGGTTCCTCAGCAGGCAGAGCACAGTGCTCCCTTCCTGGCATGAGTGACTCCCAGCAGGGAAGAAATAGGACTCCTGACAGTCACAGGAATGCCAGCCACGCAGTCAGTCCCTGTGCCATCTTGGCATAAAGCCACACAGGGTTTTCTCCCATGTCATGGGAGGCTCTGGAGCTCAGACATGGGGAGCAAGAGAGTTTAATGTGTGGGGCCAGTGCAAGTGGATAAGCAAATTCACTTGGCATTTAAGAGACTTCAGGAAGGCAGTAGGATCATTTAGAATCATCTTTACTACATTTATGTCAAATATTCAGAGTATAAGAGCTGACCTACCCTGATAATGAGGATTTCTGAATGTGGGTATGTGACACTTCCGTGAGGTTGGTTTCGGTTGCTGTAAGGTATCATGTCAGAAAAGCATTCCTCCCTGTTGACTTCTTCAAGGTTAGCTCTCCTAAGTGATAAATAGTTATTTTCTTTTTTTTTTTTTTAACAACCTAAGATTTTGGACTGTCAAAAGCCAGGAATGTTTGGGATTTAAGAGAGATTAAATTGCACTAAGTGGTGTTTGGCTGTAGACCAAGATATTACTTCTGCCATCTGCCTCTGTGCTGAAATAAAACCAATCCCAGACTCTTAACTTATATTTAAGCCATTTAAACTTCTGACAGGAAAAAGCCAGATAAAGTCTGGGACTGTAGGTTTTCACAAAACACCAGCAGCCTTAAAGCTGCCTTCTGACCAAGGGCCACTGAAACCTCTCTCCTAAAGTGTTTTTATCCTTTGAATTTTTACGTTCCTAAAAATATATTTAAAATATAGATTCATCCAAAGTATTAGTTTTGTTAATAAAATCCAGTTTTTATTGTCACTGTTGACAGTGAGCACAGGGAGGAGTTGAAAAGTAAGTAGGGCCCAGACTGAAATAGAAGAAGTGAACTTTGCTCCTGCCAGTCCCATTTTTACCCTGGGTAAAGTCCCTTGTGCCACCATTCCCTGTTTTGTTTGTTGGACGGGGATAAGATGCTCCTTTGTGACCCCCACAGATCTCTGTGTGCCCATTTACCTGAATTACAGCATTTCTGGGAGCTGTGTTGTTTTCTCTCCTTTCCACATAGGTGGAAGGGCTTTGCTAAAAGCTGCTATAATGCAAATAACACATGCAAGGCTATCTAGAATATACAATCAGGTATTGTTTTTCAAATTAAAGAAAGTCTGAAAATGTAGCTATTTCAATTTCAAAGCAATTTAGCCCGTTCTTGTAAATATTAGGGTTCCCATGCCTCAGTGGCCTCTTCTCACAGGGGCAGCCCTGGAACCGACGCTGGTGACTCCGTGCAGTCAGTTCTGCTTGTATTGCACAGGCTGCTCTTGCAAAAGAAATTGTTCAAATTTTCACCTGTTGTCTTTCATAATTTATATGCTAATCTTCTATTGCTTATCCACAACTTGTTCCAAGAACATTGGTTGTCATAAAGACATCAGTGTTAATTTATTTTAGGCACGTAAATGATGTAAAAGTCAGCACTTGAGTGCTAAGGAAATGATGAGTTTGTTTTCTTTTACATGTATATGAAGAATAAATTTTTCATCTTAAGCACATCCTGAGATTAATGCACTTAAAATTCAAATTAGTTGTTGCCATACTTAAAGTGAAATTCTTGTTTGTAACACCTGAAAATTGCACCCTAAGGATAATTCCACGAATACTTGAAGTTTTAGTTGTGTGTTTGCCAAATAACAGTTGGAAAATATTTAAACACTCTGCAATTTCTACTTCTGGATTTCCAGCTCTTAAAGCATTTAATTATTAATATCCCCTTAAACATATCAAATATTAACAACTTCATAAAAATGCAGTCTAATGTTCTACTATGTTTCTGACAATATTGACTATTCTCGTGAATTTGTGGCTTGGAGAATATAAACTGTGCTCAAAAGCCTCTGTTCAGAGGGGATCCAAATGAAACTGTAACAACACTGGATTAATGGCATTTTAACAACAGTAATTAAAAGAATACACACTACTACAAAATAATTAAACTGTTGTTGAGTCGCCATTAAGATCATCTTTAATTTCTAGTAGGAAAATGTTTATAATATATGTCAATTTTAGATATGTTGTGATGTATGTTATTAGCAAGTTTTTTATTTCTGGTCATTGCAGAGTTGTTTGGAATTAGCAGATTTTTGTCTTTTTCTGGTGAAGAAATATTAAGTTTGAGAAGAAATACAGTGTGTGTCAAATTTCCAGCTGAGCCTGAAGTAACTTGATAAAAACTATAGAAAATTTCTTTCTGGTAGTATCAGAGAGACTGTGGGAGAAGGTCCTGCAGTCCCAAGAGCACTCATAGTTACTTGGAGGGAAGGACACTCAGCATGTTGTACCCTCAAGGCCTATGCTCAGCACTCAGATTTGATTTAAGGATGGATATTTACTGCTGGGGTGGCTCAAATAACTTTGGATTGCAATTTAAACAACTATAAAGAAAAAAGCATTGCTTAGGAAAACAAAAATAATTCTATTTTTTAATTGTCCAAAAGTGAATTAATATGTAAAGTCTCCAACCTATCACAGCTGGAATGACCAGTAACAACATGAAAAGTTAGAACGTGCCCAACCCCCTGGATCCCTGGAAATGTCCAAGGCCAGGCTGGGCGGGGCTGGGAGCCACCTGGGATAGTGGGAAGTGTCCCTGCCCATGGCAGGGGGTGTGACTGGCTGAGCTGTAAGGTCCCTCCGACCCAAAGCATTGCATGATTTTATGAACTGCCCAACATGAGGCACAATAACCACATTGGAGCCTGTTGTACTTCCATTGGTGTGGGGTGTAGGGAATTTCTAGCACTGAACTTCTCTGGAATGCTCTGTGTTAAGCATCCTCTTTTAAAGAAGGGCCCAGCAGCTTCTCCCACTCATCTGTGGAGCACTTAAGGAAAAACCCCAATTTCTAAGAGAGTATGGAGCAGCTGAGGCTGAAACAAGGCTTCAGCAGGGCTCCTGTCCTGGTGAGCACAGTGGCATCAGCCTGTGGGAGAATGAAGGTCTCTTACAGTCCAGGGCAGTGGATCCTGCCTGCTTGGCATAGTGTTCTCCATGTTTTACTGCCTCCAAATCTCGCTTTTATGTCTTCATCTTGTTCCTGAGACTGAGATATGTATCTGTGTGTATATAAATGTATAGTTATGTGTTGTTGTTTGTTTGTTTTCTCTCCTTTCCACATGGTTTGGGGCTCTGGATCATGTCACATGAGCAGACATTAATGAATGTGAACAAGTGCCTAAACCCTGTGCACTTCACTGCACCAACACCCCTGGCAGCTTCAAGTGTTTCTGTCCACCTGGGCAACAGTTACTGGGTGATGGGAAATCTTGCGCCGGATTGGAGAGGGTGCCAAATTCGGGTGCCTATTACAGTAGCTATAACTATGCTCAATTCTCCCCTGGGAGAGACAACCAGCAACTGCAGCACTATTACAGGCACTCCTCAAATCTCTACAGCTCCTTCTCAGAGTATAGGAACAGCAGAATACCTTTCTCCAGGACTAGAAGGAACCTTAGAGAAACTTGTCCTGAAGGCTATGAGGCAAGAAATGCCAGATGTGTAGGTAAATGTCAGTCCTATCTTTGCAACTCTGTTTTGGGCCTTACTCTTAGCTTACTGTATGATACATACCAAGGGCTGAGGGTTTGTGGTGCTGGGGTTGTGTTTTCTATTACCCTGGTCAATATTCAGAGGGTTCTGCATGTTCTGGTCTCTGCTGTCTTGACTCACATTGCAGCAAAAATGTTCTCAAACCTCCTTGTAACCTCTGGTTTTAATTGTGTGGTTTATTACCTGTTTGCAAAGTATTTCCCTGTGTTACTCTCTTTCTCCTGGTCACACTAGCTCACCTTGGTGAATCTTCTCACACTCCAAAAACCACCAGCAGCCCCAGTCTAGTCACAGTGCTTCTGTCAGACTCCCACTGGCAGCAGTAATCTGTGTCAGAAAGGTTTGCAATAAACATTTTAGAAGCGAGCACACTGGGCCCAGTGCCAGCAGTGCCATAGGACGGTCAGTCACTGTCACACGGGCAACAGGCACAGAAGCTTTTAAATTATTATTAAGTAAGAAAAGGGGTTGCAATGTAATTTGGTCCCTCAAACAAACGGGTTCATCATGGGTTTGGCAGTGACAGCACAGGCACTTCTCCCTTGAGGAGGAGATGGGCAGTTATGGGAACTGGGAAGCTCCGCCCCTGGTTTTTGGAGGGATGTTAAAAATGAATTAATTATTGGAAATATGCTTTTCTTAAGGCAGACTTTGCCAAGTTAACTCGTGTTTTGAGTATCTCAAGCAAATGACACTTCCCAGTAGGCATGACATCTTTTCAGGTAAATAGTGATCTACAGCAAGGTTCTAGCAACCAGTACTGCTGGGATGACGCAGCAAGGTGTAATGGTGAAAAACATGGATAGGCTTTTAATTAATAAAAATTAAGGATGGGCAGACATTAAAGCTTGTATTTAAGCTATGAAGAGGTTTCAGTAGTCATATCCATCTGGATTGTTATGGTACAGGAGTTTAATTGAGAGGCCCAGGAATACACTGTCACTGAGGGAAGGAAGGGTTAGGCTCAATTTTGGATCTTCATTCCAGCTTCCAGTTGGAATTAGTTAATATTCCATGAATGTTAATAATATTATTATTCCATGAAACTTTTATTTCATTGACTAAATATCTAAATTTTAAAATTACTGTTTAATATGAAAAACACCTCCAAATTATGCTTTTGTTAAAGAAATTTTTTTCAATAGACAACCATCAGGATTTGCTAACAGCACAGGGCTTTGTAGTCACATCTGTTTCTCTTTTCTGTTTGCATTTTGATCTAATGCAACCCCTGTCAGTCAGAGGGGAAGCAAAGACCTTACTTCCACTGATTTAACCATGCAAGTCTGAACTACTTTACTGCTGTCCTGAACTAGGCAGATGTTTCAAAAAGCTATTATAATTATAAATTATCTGTGTCTAAATCACACTAATGTGCTTTGAAAACTTTACATAATGTGGTCTGGTACTGGTACTTCTGTATTTGAGAGGGAGATTTAAAAAAAAAAAAAAAAAAAAAGAAGAGCATTTACTGACAGTCATCGCAGCTACCGAGCCTAATTCATCCCTCTGGCATGGGCGAGGTCAGTTTAAAAGGGAAACAGCTTTGGCTGAGGAGGGAGTGGCTGTAAGGAAGACTCCCCCAGTGACAAGGCTTCTTCTGGCGAGGTATCGAGTCTGGGTGTTCCCTAAGCATGTTGCTTAACACCTGATGATCAGACAGCTCAAATGGCTTTGGGGGCAGGACTGTGTTTGTGTGACCCGGCAGTGGACACAGGTGGCACATCCCCCTTTCTCCCAGAGCTCTGTCTCGGTACTGCTCTCCTCAGCTGGGATCTGTCACAGCTGCTCTTCACCGAGGGGAGAAGCCCCTCAAAGCTGACTTTAGTGCCTGCAGAGTTACATGGAATGGCACAGGTAAGGGGAGAGGACACTCTAGTCTTAGATGTTCAACCCCATCAGAAAAAAAGATCTGGACAACTCCCACCAGCTCTGTCCATACACTTGCAGTACAGAAATATGGGAAAAGTACCTGTGTTCATGGCAGGCTCAGGGAATGCTGAGGTGTTGGTGCTTCTCTCTGCAGACGTCGATGAGTGTGAGAGCAGAGACACGTGTCAGCACGAGTGCAGGAACAGCCTGGGCAGCTTCCAGTGTGCCTGTCCCTCGGGATACCGCCTCATGCCCAACGGCAAAACCTGCCAAGGTACGGAGAGCCATCCCTGCAGTGCTCAGGGGGAGGGCTGCAAAGAAACCAGACACAAACTAGGCCCGGGACATGGCTAAGCCACCTACCTCTCTGAATTGGTTATGTGAGAGTCAGCATTCAAAATGTCAAGTTTCAGAAGTTTTTATATTTCACACTTCAATGCTTCATAAAACATCAGCAAACTAGACAGTTGCAACTTCTAATTCTGTGACCTATTACACATTGAGCTCCAAGCTCTAGGGTCAAACAGAGGCACATTCTGGGCTCTGCTCAGACTTTACCCGCTTCAGTTTTCACCCTTTAATTCTTCTACCAGCAGCTGATCCCTTGCATGTTTTTCCATCCAGATATTGATGAGTGTCTTGAAGAGAACATAAATTGTGGAGCAAATCAGATGTGTTTCAACATGAGAGGAAGCTACGAGTGCATAGACACTCCTTGTCCACCCAACTACCAGCGAGAGCCACATTCTGGGTATGTTTTTTTCTCAGCCCCTTCTCACCTGCCCCAAGCTCAGCTCCTTAACCTGTGCTTGTTAAAGAAGAAAAGTTTGCCTGACACCAGTAGAGCTCACAGTAGCTAAAGGTAAGGCATTGACATAGGAGATCATAGAGTCAACAGAGTCTTGGGATGGTTTGAGTTGGAAGGGACCTTAGCAGAACATCCAGTTCCACCCTCTGCCATGGGTAGGGACACCTTCCACTACCCAGGGTGCTCCAAGCCCTGTCCTTGGACACTTCCAGGGATGGGGCAGCCACAGCTGCCCTGGGTAACCTGTGCCACTGCCTCAACTGCCAGGGAAGAATTCCTTCCTAACATTTAATCTAAATCTCGGTAATGGCCTGACTTGCCATCAGCTTCAAAGCATCTTTGAAGCATCTTTTTAGTCATGAAAATAATGCTACAGTTTCTGTTAAGCTTTTATTTCCCTGTTCTGGGAAAAAAACCCGTATTGATTTCTTTTAATCTTTCAAATACTCAAAGGAAAAATAGGTTGTTTCATAGTCAGAAACCATGTTCTGGGATCAAACTCAACTGCAATGATGTTTACGCTGACATGGGTCATGTCCTTTGACCTCCATGAGCACTGGCAAACTGCACTAGCAAAGATTTCCTGTTTTAACTTTTGATTAATAAAAGTAAATTTTATTCTGTCCTTCATTCCAAATTCTTTATGACCTAACAGACAGATACCTCAAATGGAGCTGCCCAGAACATTTTAAACTAGGTCTTCCTATTTTAGTGTTTAAGAGCATGGTCAGTAAAACTTACCCAATGGGCTAATTACATCAGTGTAGCCAACATCTTTCTGAGATGATCCTGTGAGGCAAAAAGGGACATTAAATGGGCTGCAGCCCTAAAGGAGAAACGAATGGAAGAGTGCATAAGCACTTGTAGAGAAGTTTTAATCTGCAACAGGGTAAACAGGAAGAATTTCTCCTCCAAAACCTATCCCAGCACTTAAGATACTGTGCCTTCTCCCTGGGCTAAAGTCTTCTGCTTCTTCCTAGGTTCTGTCTCAAAAGCTGCCCGGCCAACGACCTGGAGTGTGACCTGAGCACCTACGCCCTGGAGTACAAGCTGCTGTCGCTGCCCTTCGGCATTGCTGCGGGGCAGGACCTGATCCGGCTGGTGGCCTACACTCACGACCAAGTCATGCACCCCAGGACCACCTTCCTGATGGCAGACGAGGACCCTGCTGTGCCGTTTGCCCTGAGGGACGAGAACTGGAAGGGGGTGGTGTTCACCACGCGGGCGCTGCGCGAGCCCCGGACGTACCGCATGGGCGTGCGGGCTCTGTCCTACAGCGCCGACGGCAGCGTCGAGTACCGCACCACCTTCATTGTCTACATCGCCGTGTCCGCCTTCCCCTACTGAGCGCCGGCCCCGACAGCGAGCCCGCGGCCGAACCACGTTCCCCAGGGCCAGGGGGTGCTACCACTTCAGCCTGACTGCTGCCTGCCCCACAGGGGGAACCACGGCACTTCCAAGGGTGCTATGCTCTTCTTTCTTCCTCTCCTTCCCCGAGGCTGCCTCTCCAGTTCTATTGATCCAATTCAAGAGAAAGATCCATGGCTTTGAGGACCTGTTACCACTTGCTTTATTTATTACACTGGAATAGTAATTTTCCACGCTATGTTCTGAAAACTAGCAGAGAAATCCATGTAGTCAAAGCAGTAAGCAAGGAGCAGCCTCCACTGAAAGTAACTGAAGAAAATAAACCCATAATTTCAAGCGGTCTACATATTAAGGTTGCTAAGTGTTTTAAATTTTGTATCTATTAGATTTTTTTTCCTTATCAATTATCCAATAGAATTAAGGCTGTGCTATACTATGTTGTGTGCTCAAACCCACCAAATGCCACCATGCCAAAGGGTTGCAAATGCTGAAACAAATGACATTAAAGTTTGTTTGCAGCTAACAAATCTACAGGAGAATTTGGAACTGGTACCTTTGGTTTCCATGCAAGTGTAGAGATGTTGCTATTTTTTGGAAGAAAAAACCAACATGGCTACTTCTACTTTATAGAGCAGATATTTTATAAGTTTGTTTTTACTCTGCCATTCTGGTATAGCCATTTATTTAACCCAAACCCATATCCACTGCCATACTCCCAGCTCAGTAAATGGTCTGGGCTTTTACGCACATGGAACATTTTTCTCCAAAGGTGATGTAAGTTTGGTTCAATAATGTCAATACACTGTACACAAGTAATTTTGCCAAGATGTATTCTATTTTTATGGACGTGTATATATGTGGTTTTTCCTATGTGCATTTTCTATGCAATATCTCAAGAGTGTTTTACAGTTAAGTTTGCATAAAAGGACAGTGTCAATACAATGAAAATAATCAAAAATAAAGGTTCCCATCACCTTTGAGACTGCGGGGAGTTTTATCTTTAAAAAAATTATTTTCCATTTCTAAAGCTCTTGCCCTAAGTGTGAGGGGACAATGCAGAACCAGGGAACAACTCCAGCTCTTTTCCCTCTTCCTGGCACTCTGGGGTAGTAAGAGATTATCACCAGCTTTAAAGTATATTTTTAGCCACAGGGACAAATTGCCCAATGGTATTTTGTCTCTATTCTTGTATATTGTTAAGTAACTTTAGACATCCCCACTTGCTGTGCCTTTTTCTTCCCTTTCCAGTGCACCAAGTGAAATAGTCCTGCAAAACAAGGATGACTTAAAATTACTTTGCACTTTATACAGATTTATGAGTGACAAACTTCAAACTGAACAGGTTTGCTTCTCAGAAACATAACTTGAAAAATAAAAGCTCAAAGAAGATAAATTCCATTAAAAAGATATGAGGGAAGGAGAAATGAGAGGTACATGTAATTCCCTCAATGTCTTTTAAGGATGAGAATCAGATTGAAAGTGATGTCCTTAACGGAATCTTAACTCCACTCCCAGAACACAAATTTCCACTCTGATATATTTTGTGAGAAGGGAAAAAACTCAACAGAGTTGACAGCCTTTAAAGGCAAATCTGACCCTAAAAGAAGTAATAGTCACCAGATGGAAGCCACTTGATCACTGCCACAGCCATGGCTCCAAGTTTGCTTTCTCATCCAGGCTTTCCAGGAGCCAGCTCAAGGAGGAGCTGCTTGTCCGTGTGGAAGGTGTTCCTTACCCTGAGATGGTGCCACAGGACTGAGGGACCAGTGAGGTCCCTCCCATGCTCACAGGACAGGGTCACTGTGAGCATGGTGGTTTTCACTCAGGGACTGGTTGAAGGGAGGTGCTGAATAAAGGAGAACTTGTGCCATGGCCTTCTCTTATTTGGACATCTTGAGCTGTGTTACGAATTTCTCCTCTGTTCTATTAAAAAGATTGCAAATATGTTAAATCAGATCTCAGAGCAACTTCACCTACTGCAGCTCTACCTCCACGAGCTCCCTGGCCCTGTTGCTGACAGGCTGGAAAAGCTGCTGGGTTATCATTAGTTTTCCTGGTCTAACTTGAGAAGTGAGGGGCAGGTTAGTACATGTTTATGTGCCCACATGAACTTGGGTATTTCCTAAAGATTAAAAACCCTGCTTTCATAAATCTGCATTTTAAATACAACAAATATTCTGCTGTGTTTATTACCACTTTGGATAAGGCTGCCCAAACCTTAGATGCAATTTCCAGTGTCTGAGGGCTGTACAGTCACTTGGTCCAAGCCCCTCCATTAGTCTGCAGCAATATTTGCACTGTTAAAAGTTCACTGCTATCCCATAAAAGGCTGATACAATCACCACATCGTCACAAAACAGTTTGCAAATGCCCTCCTGTCACAAACAACTAACTTTCTAATAACAGCATCCTAAGAGCAAAATGTGAGAATGTTACGTTCTTATTAAAAGACACCACACCACCGGAAAAATAATGTTTAAAAAATAAAGGTAGGTCTTAGGGAGAGCAATTAGTGAACAATAGTTAATGCTCCACTGCTACCTCGGGCCTGTGCTACCTTCCTTCTGCATGAGCTTGCTTTTCCCACTGCTTGCTGGATTTTCTGGAGCAGCATTTTCTCCTGGCCCAGTTATCCTTGAAACACTGTCCTGTGCCACGGGCTCCTCCTCTGTTCCTGGGCCTCAACTCTGTGTAAACATAGCAACATTTCATTAACTATGCTACCAGGATCAAACACACCCCGTGAAAGGTGGCAAAAGAGGATTTATCTCCTATAGGGATGAATTTGTACACAGGGGTGGCTTCAGGGTGACATCTGGTGGCATCCCAGCAGCTGGGCACACAAGTTTCCTAGGCTCACCTCCCGTTGGGCACACCTTGGATCCCAGCCACCTGCTTGCTGCAGCAGTACCCAGAGCACTCAGCCCATGTCTGTATTCCAGGAAAACATCTGCTACATCTCAGCCTTTGCCAGAGCACAACCAGACTTACTCTTCCTCCCAAAAATAGTCCTTTCTTGGTAAAGCCTAAGGGAAACTACATGTTAAATACAGCCCTTCGCAAAACCCCTGTGTGATTCCTTTCAAATCTAAATTCTAGGAGAGGATTAAGGCAGGAAAAGGAGTTTAGGGATGAAAACAGGGCCAACTGGGGCCAGAAAGGATGGAAAATTCACAACCACCACCTTTAAAAGGTGACTGATGCCCTACTACCAACCCCACCACAGCATCAGGTTTCTGTACCTCATACCCACCATACAAGGCAGGTGTTCAGGAACCAGAGGCAGATAAGGAATGCCCGTCACACCTTCCACAGAGATCCAGCTTGCCAGCCCCTGGAGAGAGGAAATCAATCCACTGGGGTTTTGTTTTCCTTCACACACTGGCTGAAGTAAAATACTAGTGCATGGGTACCCTAATGAGCCTGTGCTGGATGCACAGCACTGTGGGCTAAAGGGAAAACATGTCATCAGGTGAGATGGATACTCAGCAAAGACCAGAGCAGCAATGCCTGGCTGGGAAATGTCCACTTCCAAGTCAGATTTCGCACCAGACAGTGGGTGTGAAACCAAGCCAGATGCTGAGTAACGCAGCCGTCATCGCTCACATCGGCGGGGCACTTTACAGGCAGGACTCTGCTCTGGGGTCCAAGGGGGAGTTCCGGTGCCCTTTGACTTCAGAGGTATTTCTAGTTCTGGCAGCTCAAATCCAAGGCTGCTGCCAATAAAAACTTGGCACAGTGCAACAGTTGAAATCCATGGATTATCTTATGAGGCAGGAATCCCAGCGCCCGCCCCACTGTTGCATACGGGTGGGAGCAGGACACAGAACACCGGCTGTGGAATCCCCCCAGCACGGGTGCAGAGAAGGCACCTGGCACATTTCCAGTTACCCCTGTCAGGATATGGGATGTACAAATGTATGGGTGGGTGAGGGTTGCTGGGCAGTGCCACGCTTTGTTTCTGCAGAGAATCCTGCGGGTGGATAAGACTCTTCCGGCCCTGTGGGCTTTGGCTTATCTGCTCCAGCGGAGGGCTTTGATTCAGCCCAAAACCAGATGGATCTCATTGCCATCACTCAGCACCACCCTGAAGTCTGGACACTTAAAGCACCTTCTTCACCAACATCCAGTAATGCTGGAGAGTCTGAATGGCTTTAGTGCAACTGTATTTCCTGAGGGGAAATTGGAGACGTTTTCAGCTCTTTCACATGCAGAAGTTCCCCAGTCATGCAGAGCTGCTGCTCCACAGGGACTACAAGAACTCTTAGTGAATGACTTTATTTGCCCCTTATAACCCTGGGCAGACTGAGAGGCACAGGCCTCTGGGTATGAGCTGGAATAGCAGGGAAACACCAGAGAGTGCCAGCTGATGGGACCTTAGGCATCACACTTCAGCAGCACTGCACTAATCATCTCAACATCCCAGCAGTGCATCCAGCCAGGCCCTCTGAATAAGGTTAAATGTGATCCCAGCTGGTTGCAGATTTTTATAAACATGTTTGCATGTCGGGACGCACTTAACACCAGTCACTTCTCAGATCACTGGGTTCAATGTTCACATCTTCAGTGCACAGCTGGTGCCAGATTCTTCTGCTTTGGTAAGTTTAGTGTTAGAAAGGAAGCAAAGGAGACTTGCTTCCAGATAAAGGCATATGGACAAAAAACGTGCTCTTTAGCACTAACATAGATTCAAATTACAGTTTATGAATAGCTAAATGATGGGGGCATCACAAACATCACCAAGCCAAGGGGCTGTTCAGAATACAGAGCAAAGGTTAAGAGGTATGCTGAAGTAATGCTGTGCAAGGACAATAGAACCTATTTTTCACTGTATGTAAGCACTGCACATCTCCTGTGGTTCTTGATAGCTTGCAAGGCAGTGAGATGCAGCTGGCTTCCTTATTATTAACTTCCCATTGCTAAGGCCTGAGACAAGCTCCCCTCCACACCTTTTAACAGCTTACTGCACAGCAGTCACACAAATCAAGTCCTGCCCTCCTGCTTGATCACAACAAGTGTTTCAAGGACCCCTTTCACAGAGAACACCTGAGAGGTATCAAGAGATCTGCACTGCACAGCCCATAATTCAAGCAAGGCCAAACTTGCTATGCAAAACTGTAACAGAGCCACTGGCAAACACGAAGTTGTATGTAAAAGCTTCAGAAAGGAATGTATCTAATTTGGGGTCTCCAGCTTCAGAGGCAAAACCCACCAGCATCCCTGAAGAAAAGAATCTCATGACTGTTCCCCATTACCACTGTCCCTGATAAACACAGTGGCGCATAAAAAAGCCCAGTTCCAAACAACATTAAGGTTCCTTCACAGGATTTTAGCTGCATTGTCTCTGGAACCTGCTGCTGTAGATTAAAAAATGAGGTTTGCAAATCTGGGAGAAGAATGAGTTCCCAAATACCATAGGAAAAACTGGAGTGTGCCAGTTCTTCACATAAAGCAGGCAAATAAATAGTCCGGAGAAGAGAATGCAGAGTTCTTGGGTGCCACTGCATGACTGACTGAAATGGAAGAAGCAAAAATAACACCTGAAAATGACATCAAAACACACACTGAAGGGATGACAGAAGCCCCAGTGATAAGCAGCGGAAGACAAAGCTTCCTTGCACCAGAACCAGAGAGTTTCTGTTGAGATGTCCTAGCAGCTCCCATACTCGAGAGCTTATGGGACAGAGATGGGCTGAAAAAATCTGCAACATAACCATCACTTCAATTTCTCTTCTACTTAAAAGAACTGGACTTTGAATATAAGCCTTGTAAATAACTCTGATTGCATCAAATTTATTCATCCTTCCCCATCTGTCTCATCCTTCCTCATCTGTCTGCGAGCAGAATTAGCTCACCAGTATTCACTATTTACCAACCCTTCAGACCAGTCTGCTTTTCTCAGCTGCTGTGGCCTTGTTGAAAAGGGAATATTGGTGGTTTTCCTACTGGTTGCTCTGCAATGCTCTCAGTGATGCAGAGACTGATAGAGAACCTCAAGTTGGGTGTAACCCTGCAAAGCCTTTGCCAAAATATTACCGCTAACATTTCACAGCTCGTGTTTTGAAAATTTTTTGGATGCATAAACAATGTTGTCCTTTAATAGACAAGGCTCTAACACAGAAGTGGTTTGTGTTCACCAGCCCAAATGCACAGCAAGGTCATATCATGGTGTTTTTACCACCTGTAGTAGCTTTACTACAGACAAGCAAAGAGCCATCAGCAATTACCAATGTGCCACATCCAATGAAAGCCAGTCACAGCCTTGCTAAAAACCCCAACTGCCTTCAAATTGTACACCTCAGCTAATCAAAATCTCTCTTAATCATAGAAAAGTTCTCAGCAGATACTACAAGTAATAGCAAAAGCTAGATTTTACTTAGAGCTGATGTAACTCGAATGGTCCTGATATAGATCTGAAAATTACAAACAGGACAGAAGGGCCATTGCAGAACGAATTACCACAGCATGTAAAAATGCACCTGCAGAGCAGCAAATGGAAACAGGCTGAATTTAGCTAAGAAACAGCTTTTTGGAGAAGTAAAGCTGTTTTTGGGCAGTCAGGTCCAGCAGTAAAGCTCAGCACTGCAAGATTAGCCTGTTTATTTACAAAGCCCTGCTGGTTATCTAAATAAATCACACAGCACTGGTTTTGCTCAGACCTTGTGCACTAGAAAGGAATTAATACAAAATAACAATCACTGAATCTCCAGCCTGAAACTGGAATTTAAACAAGTCATGCTAAAGTCTGTGACATTTTCATAATTTAGAGCCACGTGAGTAAATTGCCCATTTTCACAAGTTTTTGCAGTAAAGTCCTTTGACCACCTAAAGCTGAGCTTAGAAAAACACGATGGATGTTTGTTCCACCTGGCAAACTCCAAACTCGCCCCCTTTTCTGTGATCATTTGTGTCTTTCAACAAATGCTTCTGATACTCAGATACACATCCAGACAACATCTTCAAATTAGATATTTGGTCCCAGGTAGACTGAAGTCAAAGTCTGAGCTTTATGTACCTGAGCATCAGCTTCTCAGCCACCTCTCAATGACAGCAATAACCTTTCCTCTGACCACAGCAAATCCTTTCCCCCACACTCACAATAACTCTGAGTACTGCTATGAAGATCTTGATCTTAGTCTACTAACAAGCATCTACTTCTTTCCCTTCAAGTCCTCTACAGCCCTTCTTTACTGCCAGGAATCAGCCTCACTAGACTTCCAGATCTGTTTGCTCTTCCTCTCAAATTGGCCTTTTTTTCACTTGGCAGGAGTTTGCTCCTTGCACAGAACCACTTCATTTTATTCTTTCAACTTTTTCTCCAGAGTACTCCTCTGCTGGGGTGTCATTAGAGATAAATACAATGAAGATAGTGAAATGCCTTGGAGTTGAAATGAAATGTTGAAATGAAATGTTGAAAGGAGTCCAGCACCATTTTCTGTACAAGTTATCTAAAAAATTCATTTTGGAAGCTATTAAACACCTCCCAGTGTAACACCATGTTGGTAAACATGATTTCCCTTACAAGAGGGTTGGTTATTGGGCTGTTTTTCCCAGCTTTACAAACTCTGTATCTACAGTCCAGATAAACTCCATTCCATTACAGACAAAGGTGTGTGTGCATGGATTTTAGGACCTGTTCCGCAATGTGCTCCTGGGGGAGGGGCAGGGGGTTCCTCTGGCTCACAGTCTTATAAAGTATCTTACGAGTGCTGCACTGATGTTTGCCCACTGATAGCACACCAAAACCCGTGATGGAGAAGTATTCTTGAACATGAACACTGCTACCAACAAGCTGGAGTTTTATCTGACAGGATTGACTGGAGGAGGCCTTGTTGCTCCACGGGAAGGGACAGTGACAGAGTAGTGGTGCCGAAGGAAGGACCCAGTGACATCAGAAATCTTGGGCTGCAGGTGGCCCAATGAGACTTTGCCATCAAATATCAGATGCTGCCACTTGCACTTGCAGGTCTCAAGTGCTGGTCACAGAGACAAAAATTCCATAGGTCAGAGATATCCATGAACATGAGGGACTCAGCAGTACCAAACCCCCAGGAATCACAGACAGACGTGTGGTACATTTAAATCAGAAAGAGCATCAGGGCATCCAAAAACACTGGGTCATGTTTACTTTACACCATGGATTTATGGATTTACTTCAAGTGGGAGTTGTCACTAATTCCTGAACATCCTGAGCAGCTACTTAAAAGTACCATGAGCACTTATCAGTGCGCCCACAAGCCCACAGCACACTGGGACAACTTCAAATCAGAAACTAGAATTTAAGTCCATATTTGCTGATACGGTGGACAGGTATTTCTTGTAAATATAATTGGGATTTCATTATTTTGTTTTGATTTTTCTTAAGATATCAGAACACAGAGCATGAAAAAGCTCTGCTACTTAGCAAGCAAGCCTGCAGTTACAAGTTTGAGCTTAGTTCTGAACTTCTGGGATGAAATTCTATTTTTTTCAGAATTTTGTTCAGCGCAAAAGGAATATGTACTTCTTGTGTTTATAAGACTGTCAGCAGAAGTCAGGTTATATTAATTACATATATCAAATGAGAGTTCATGTTCTCACACGGAGATGGAAAAAGCTCCCTATGGATACCTGAACAAAGCATTGCATACATGCCATGCATTCTTATTTTTTTATTAGTTATTATACAATTTCACCTGGAGTATTGTATCCCGTGTCCCTATGTTCCAAGTGAGCTGTAGATGCCCTTTGAGAGAGACTGACATGAAAAACAGCCATTGCTGTTGTCTGAATGGTCACAGGTTAGATAGCCCTCTTCTATTGATGGATGTTCTCAGAAGACTGAGATTTTAGATTAAGTCTGTTTTGTTTTAACAACAAAAAAATCAAATATTTTAAGAGTTATAATTTCTGTGTCTGTAGCAGCACTGATATGTTAGTTATTCAGTCAATTTTCTACTCCAGTTTTCCACAGACATATTTTGCAAATAAAGACAACCTTTGTTTGCATTTACCTATTATGCAGTGGTTGTTTATTTTTAAGCTGTTTTGGTCCTGCATTAGATACATTACTTTAATAAGATGAGCAACAGTACTTGTAAATCAGAACATCTGGAAATGCCTGCAATCTGCCAGACAGTCTTGTGCAAGAGTATCGCTCCAAATAAATGTTATTTGCAATGCTCTTTAATATTATGCCAGATAAAGTGATTATAAAAATGTAAAAAGCCTAAAAGGATGGGAGTAGCATCAAATCCCTGAAATCATCACCAAGTGTCTGTATTTTCTGAAGTTCACATATGAATCACAAAACAAACTACTGTCCTGGCAGGACCCAAAGGTCCCAGAAGGGGAACATGCATGATGTTCACAAGGGAAGAAAAGGAAAGAGAAAAATTGAGCAAAACCTACAGATTATCATGTTCTACGGACAACTTCATTGTCCAGGGGAAGTGTTCATAGATTAACTGAGACTGTTAAGGGTGACACTTTTGAATTAAACTGCTTTCATTAACAAATGCAAGGTTGGAATGGACTTCAAAAGAACATCAGCATGATCTTATTTATCATTAGGCAAACATCAATATTTCCTTTCACTAGGACATAAATTATAAGGAGGAACTAATGGCAAATATCTATACTTTCTCACTCTTCACTATTTAATTATGTGATTTTGCTATAAACTAGGCAAGTTGCTTTTAAATTATGTTGTATTAACCTCAAGTAGTGTTTCAGAGAGATCATCTTTGTCATTGAGATATAGGTTTAAATTTTAGCTTTGGTTTCAAAACTGGGTTAAAAGGCAAACTAGTACTGTGATCGAAATGCTCTAACAGCAACTACAATTACCTACTTAAACATTGCTTCTGAAACTAAAACCACCCAAAACAACAAAGCACTGGTTGGTTTTTTGGTTGGGAAACTCTGTTGAGCAGCAGGAATAAATATTTTTTACAGTTTTGTACACAGAAAGCTGCAGATGCTACACACCTTATCTTTTACAACTACTGGGGTGGTTTTTCTGACTCTTATTCTCATCAAAATTTGCCTAAATTTCACAGTTAGCAAGAGAAACCAATAACTGAATGACAGAGCTCAGAAGTGGGAGGACAAATTTCAAGGGGGTGACTGAGGCATTCTCCCCTCTCACTCCAAGCCACTGAGAAAGCTGAAATTACCCCTACAGAAGAGGGACTGAAGTAAAATATTGGGGCCATTGGCAGTTGCTCTGCAGCACCAGGAAGCTGGGAAATGAGTGGTTTTGCCTCTCCATTAATTATGAAGTGGCAAGGTTTTACTGGCTGCCCAAAGAAGACTCCAACAGACAGCTGTGATACACGACTTAGTAAATGGAAATACATCAGATCCATTTACAGTGAAGTAACGTCTCCAAAATAACTGTCCCTGCTCTACTGTCTTACAGCAAGAGCCTTCCAAAATCACCTCAGGTTCCTGCTACGACCTCAGCTTCACTGTGCTCTTACAGCAATGCAGACTGAGAGGGCAGCCAGGGAGGGACACAGGGGAGGAACTCCTGCCACCGAGATCCTTCTCCCACCTCGTTCAAAAATGCATCCAACTCCCTCTTAAAACTCATTTGGTCAGAAGGCTGTTCCCATGCCTCGGTGATATAATGCTTAAGAACCTTCTAATTTCCTGCAAACTTTCTTACAAACTGCTTAAAATGATTGGATTTGGCTGCTGTTGCTAAAGGTTTTATTAAACTAAAGGCTCAAATAATTCTCTTCCTCTTAGTCCCTCAGATTGTTATTGCCTGGAGGTATTTACGCACAGAAATCAAAGACCTTCTTTGCTAGAATTAACAAACTCCTGTGTGCTTTCCTCTTGCATCTTTCCATTACTTTATTTATTATTGCAGCCTCTTCTCATTTGTCTTACTTTCAGTACCTTGTGCTCAGGCAAC
Organism: Corvus kubaryi; assembly: GCF_017639235.1. Taxonomy (NCBI): domain Eukaryota; kingdom Metazoa; phylum Chordata; class Aves; order Passeriformes; family Corvidae; genus Corvus; species Corvus kubaryi. Next base: position 1,252,919 of record NW_024581118.1, read on the forward strand.
CAAAGCTGCTCACAGCATCCCGTATCAGTCTAAAAGTATTAACCAAGCCCCATGGTCTGCTTTCACTGAATCCAGGCCCCTAATTTCTGATCTGTGCTGGTCGAAATGTCACCAGAAGAGTTTCAACAGCCTGTCACAATAACGGGACAGTTTTATCTGGCCACACAGTGAAGTTCACTGAGTAACCCGAGCCCTCAGGAGCAGAGCACCAGGGCGTTGCCATGAGGTAAAACAGAGTCATCAGCCCCAGCCGGAGCCCTGGAACAGGATGTTATGGATATAACATCACCCCGAAAATGGTGCCAAACTTCTGCAATCCTTGCAAATTCCACAGCAATCTCCCCCACCCCCCAGGATTCCCAAAGACAAAAACACTTAAGCCTATCTGCTGGTAGGGAGGGCTGTTCCCGGCCCCTCCATGAGTGAGTATTCCAGGCAGTGCCTGCTGCCCATGGCCTGGTAGCTGCTCACTGATGCCAAATCCTCCTTCTGCTCTCATGTCCTGTGTCTACAGCCCAGCCCATTCCCATCAATGCCCCGCTTGCCAAACAAACCAGCACATCATCTCCACCAGCACTGAGGGAGTCATTGAGCGCCCAGGGCCTCTCAGTCTCTGCTTACGCCTTCCAGCATCTCCTTGACCTTCACTGCCCAGGTTGAACTTGACTCCTGCTAAGTTCTCATTAATGCCATATTTAAAATTCACCTGAACTGGCCCCATTTCTCACTGGATCTAGTAATGCAGCTGGTTAAAACACAAGGCCACCCCCAGCACAGTGCACCCTCTAGTCACTTGTATTTCAGTAAACCTGAGCTGCAACAGAAGGGCTCGGCCCACATGGACACCAGCTACAAACCAGGATAGTCTGATAACAGTGCCAGTCTGTCCTTCATGTTTTCCACATCAGGAATACTGCAAAGAAACACCACAACCATCTCAGCAAAGCCTCAAGACAATATTCCGGATTTGTACATATTCTGAAACCACTGTGAAACTCCTGGGAATTTAAAAGCATCCTAAGGTTTAAAATTTGTTATATACAGATGGAAAAAAAAATGCTTGGATGTTTTGTGGCTTTTAACTTAGAGGTAATAGGCTGGAATACATTCCAATAACATCTATTATTTTATGTATATATTTTACTGACATAAATAACTAATTTAGGAAATTTTCCTAGTTAAATGATCCTTTCTTAGGAACTACTTGTTGCAAGGTCCTAAAGGAGATATTTATCATCGCATTTATAAAGTACTACAAATAACTGAGTTTTCCTCTTTGGTCTTCACTCTGGGCAAATAGGCACAATTAATATTCAAGCTTCATCAGAGCTTCATATAAGCGTGGAAAAATATCCTATATTATTTCTGTTCTATTTCAGAAATAAACCCCTTTAACCTAGCCTATGCTCACAGCTCTAGTATTTGTATTTAAAAATCACTGTAATGCATGAAAAGTAAGCATCAAATGGATTTGGAATTTAAATACTTATGTCTGATATCTGAAACACTTTGCTTAAAAAACTAATTTTACTCAAGCCAAAGTCACAAATTTATCTTTCTCTAGGCTAAAGGGAGCTAAAAAACATTCATAGAAACAGATGAGAGTATGTAGCACATTAACCCAACTAAAAAGCCCAAAACACAAGGAGAAGCACCTTGTCTCTATTTATATAAATTTAGATCTTTCTAGTTCATGCTCATCTCATACTTTCACACGAGAACAGGTTTATTAAGATACAGTGCCTTCGCAGGAACTCTTTATCTGCAAATAAAAGCTGCATCTTTTTGGGCATTCTGAAATAAATTTCCTAGAATTTAACAGCCTGCAGTCCCACTGCTTTAGCTTCTCCATCCTTACACCTTTTCCAGCAATTCTTCCTCTAGCAGATGTCAACTTTATGGATTCTAAGGATCATTTTGAAAATGTGGTGTTCATATCACTGTTACATCAAATTACTTTAATTTGAAAGTTAAGCTAAACACTTAGAAGGACTTGCCGTTCTCCTGAACACACTGGTGAGTTTGGAGCATATCCTTAGTTGAAATGTATGCTATATTCTTAGATACTCTTGAAGAATTAAGGAAAAAAAGATTAATTAAAACATCGAGAGATCTGAATTTCCACTGAGCTTGGCATGAAAGGCTCAGCAAGACGCTTCCCTTTCCAGCTCCTTTTCCTTTCAGTGTATTCAGGACAACCAAGAACCCATGATCAGGTACCAGGAGAGGACCATTGTAGGATCTTTCTTTGGGCTGTTCTTCCTCACGTGGCCCCCACACTCATCTGAGAGTTCATTTTCACTGCTATTTCACATCGCTGTGTAGTCACTAAGCTCCTGTGGGATTGGCTTTGGCATACTGTTACACTGAGCTTTCCCATAAATTGTGTCTGTCCATCCTGCTCATTTCTCACATCCTGCATTTAACAGCAGCAAGAATCGGGCTGAATCATTTACTGAAGCACAGGCAGAGCAGGGGCTCTAATGTTCATTGTATTTTGGCACATGCACCTCCACTCCATGCTCAAGGTTTTCACTCCTCAGCAGAAAAGGAAGTAATTAGCAATGTCATTTTGTTACTGACAGGATTTCTGGAAGGCCATGATTTTAAGCAGCAGTTATTGTATATTATTATAGTTATGCAAATTCTTTTCTTTCCAGTCTGATTGAGCCTTTATGACATTTGTTTCTCAGGCACAGCACTCATAAACACAGGATAAGTGATGTTTTCTTGTAAGAATATGCCTATGTCAACCCATATTCTTTACCAGCATCCCTAGGATTTTCTCTTATTTTCTGAAAACTAACTTTGAGTAAAGGATGTTGCCAATTCCCTGAGCTCAATCTTTCAGGAATAGAATTGTCTTAAGGGTGGTGCATTATTTATAATTTTCATCTTCAAACCAACTGCTTTGGTCACAAAAACATATGACTCATTCTGAAGTGAATAAAAGAAGGCTGCCTGTAAGAAGTCCCTGATGATGTATTGAAGATTGTTAGGTGCAGAGGGAAAGGACTTTTTGTTGTTTGGTCTGAAAAACACCTTCCTTTTCCTTTGGAAGAAGAGAAGCTTATAAGGATGACCTGCTACTTCCCTTAAACACCTTCTCCTGGCACGTCCCTTACAAATGCACCTGCACCTCCCTCCTCAAGTCAGAATCTAGCATCCAAAGCCTGCTCTAATCTTTTGGGATAAGAAAAAGAGGAAGAAGAAAAAAAAAAAAAAAAAAAAAAGAGAGATTCCTTCCCACTGTCTATGCTAGAAAGGGAATCTTCACAGTCCAGCCAAGGGAAATAGTCTTTCTTCAAACTAGGCTTTTATTGCAGGCAGGTGTTACCTATAAACCTGTCAGCCCATCAGAGAGTGATGCAAATTGCTCGATTCTCTACTGGAGAGATTTTCTTTTCCTCACAGTCCTCATTACAGCTCAGAGTCCCTCAAAAAGTTGAGTTAAAGAGCTGTCAGAACAGAGAGCACTGTGGCAGAAACAGAGCAGACCATGTTTGGTGACACCGATTCATTCTCAGGTGTCAATTACAGAAAATACAGGAAAATGTTGCCAGACTTTGGTGTTCCTTTTCCCTTGACAGTGATGCCAACCAAGGTGCAAAAGCCTGTCAGATGCACCTGCACTCCCATGCCGTGCCTTGTTGCTGACTGTTAATTAAACAGGTCCCAGAGCACAGCAGTTGATAGCCCACATTCTTCTCCTAGACATGAATCATGGCCATATATTCTATAAGGGCATGAATGAGCTGTGATGGAGAGATGCTTCTGTTTTCTCTTTCTGGGAACATTACAAAGGTTTTCTCCCTGGCTGTTACTAAGGCTACAGCTTGTGATGGGTTTAGTCTAAGCCCTGGTAGGATAAGTAATACCAATAACAGCAGTCAATAAAATGGGTTTCTGACACTGAAGTTTCCTAATGTTAAACCACAATATAACATACCCACCTATGCAGTAAAAAATACTATTACGTATTTAAATATCACATATTTACAGCCAAAGATTGACATCAGTATAAATTAGAGCTCTGTAAAGTACACCAGAAAACCAGTCCTGGGACTTCAGACTCTAAACACAAAGGCAATCCCCAATTAAAACCGAGACACGTCAACTGCCAAAAACCTATACCACAGAGGTCTCCAAACTTCATAATCCTTATTTATAGCCTCTCACCCTGATTTTAAGTACCAGATTAGATTTCTCCTAACTCTAATCCTATCTCTGCAGTCCCCAGATAATGTATATATTACTTGTGCTGAATTGTTAAATCCAATCTTCCTTATAGGCAGAGATTAGTCCCTCTATAAAAGTAAAAAACATGGCTGTGGGTCATGTCTGCTGACATTTTTTGGGCTGTAGAAGACTAAATATTGACTCCAGCCCACACCCTTAGGCTAACCTCAATAATAAGGCCAATCCCTACAGTAACATGCAAAGCAACTGAAACACACAAATCTCTGAAAATTTAGACTGAAACTGAAATATATAAATTGAACTTTAATAAAATACACTGAAAGGCTATTGCTAAGCATATGCTGAATGTTAGACATAAATCTTAATATCATGAAGACCCCAGCTGAGTTTTACCGTGGAGATCAATTGATCAATTCCTGTGATAATGCAGAAGGTAAGACCTTTGTCAATCCTCAGCCCTCCTTTTTAACCTCTTAGTGCCAGTGCTCCAACACCAGAAACCCTGACTTTGAGCCCAAATAAATGCTTAGTAATATCAGTATATTGATCAATCCCTACAGTAAATGAAGGCAGAAGGGCCATGCCAGGTACCTCCCTAAAACTGAACACAACAGAGTTGAATCACTGATTTATAATCTAATTCAAACCATAAAATTAATTTGAAGTCTAGAAGGGGGATGAGTCATTTAAACAGAAAAGCTGCCAGCACCTCTTCTAAGTCCTTGGGCTTTTAAAATCCACAGAGGCTCATCTTTCCAAAGCTTGACCTTGACCCCAGCCTCCAACATAGTCAGCCCTCCCTATGTGGACTAGTTCAGATCCCCAGCCCTAATAGCTGTGAGTGCTGGCAGTCCATGCTGTGAAGGAGAACTGTTTAGGAGAGGTAAGAAACTCCCTGCCAGAAGGGAGCTCTTACCATCCATGCTGGTGCCCTTGAGGAACAGGTAATTACGTGGACTTTCAGTTTCAGATTTCTAAAATATAATACTCAGTTCTAACCCCAGACTTAATTATAGGCAAACAGAAGCCAATGCCTAGAAATTTCCTGATATATCAGAAAGATATTTGGATAACAACTACAGCTTGGGGTTTTTTTAAAATTTTCTTTTCCCTCATAAAATCAGGTCAAGGATTTTGCCTTTGCTGCAGATTATTCCCGCTTCAGCTCAGCACTGCACAACCTCTGATATAACATAGCCTTGCTGAATAATTTACATATTTGCCATCGTTTCATTTGTAGACAGAAAATTCCTGTTATATTTGAAGTACAAACTCAGAGCTGCTGAGCCTCAGTGCCCTGCTTGGAGCTGCTGCAATTATGCTGTGCTTGTGCAACTCTCACAGGAGGTCTGAGAAGAAAACTGATTTTTTAGAGGCAGAATTCATGTTGAAAGCATTTACAATGAATACAGCAATTTCAGAGGTCATTGAAACTGAAGGGGAAATGAACATTTTCTCGTGTTTTAAATACCTTTACCTCTGCCAAAGAAAAGGGGATTTATCATGCTGAGACAATTCACTCTGCCAAACACCCAGGCAACATTTGTTCACTGTAGGTGTCTTTAAACAACAGAATCTGAATAGACAGAAGGACTTAACGTTTCAGAGGAATAATTCAGATTCTTTTAAAACAATGTTTGCAGTAAGAAAGAAAGCAGGTTCCACAAGCCTCTGGCAGTTTTAACCAAAGCTTTCTCCACTACCATTAATATACAGTATTCAATACTGCCAGGAGAGTTTTTTGTACAGGAGCTTGTTGTTTGACCTTTGAGACCTTCCTGTTGAATGTACATCAGAAGTTACTATTCAGTTCTCACTCTGAAGCCAAGCAACAGCAGAAAAGTTCTGAAAAAGAAAAAAAACCTCTTCTCAGAGCAGTATACATTAAAGTCTACTCGTCACTCTTCTGTACTATTATGCTGATCCAGGAAGATTTCCCCCCTTGCATATACACATTCAAACAGATCTTTTTTGCTTGAGTACATAAGAAGTGAAAGCTTTGAAAATGTGTTAAAAGAATTATTTATGGTAGCCTGAGTGTGATGTCTAAGAAAGATGATTCTTCGTGTTACAAGAAAATTACTTCATACCAAGTCTGAAAAACCCGGTCTGATGCCTTTTCATTGCTCTTTTGCTAAACTGAGGGTGTTATTTGTCAGCCATATTGTAGGTTACGGGTTTCGGGGTTCGGTTGGGACCGGGCGGATGTAGACGGATGGAGATCTCTATAGGCAGGTCTTGGGACACAGTCGGTTTATTGTAAAGGGCGTGGGTATTGGGGCACTGCTCAGACCTGCTAGACTCAGCTCTGAGCAGGCCCAAGAGAGTAAGCAGGTGAGAGAGAGAGAGAGGGTGTAAGAGCAAGAGTGGAAGTAAGAGTAGAAGTGGAAGAGAGGAATAGAGAAGAGAGAATCAGAATCAGAATGTCTGAAGTCCTGGTTACAATACAATAAATCATCTTCTGTACTGAATATTCTAATTGTCACTAACCAATCTAATACAAGATACAAATCCTATAGCATTTACATACAGCCTATAAGAGTTCTTATATTACCATAGAGTGTTACATCTTAACTTCTAAAAACTACTCTTTGGACCCCTTCTGCTGAGCTAGTAGGGTCTGCTCTGACCCTTGGACCTGTTTGCAAGCAGAGGGTATTGTTCCATCAAGAGGGGATTACTTCAGTGGCCATACCATTGTTTCCTAGTTGTTCAGTAACTAAGACCTGGTATTTCAAAAGTGGCTTTCATTTCGATGTTGCCTGTAGTTTTCATATTCCCAAAATCTTTTGTCAGGCAATCATATTTCCAAGGTTTTCCTGTTCCATCTTCCCCAACACCATATGAAAAGTGGTGGCTATTTCTGGGAGCCTCTATTAACTGTCCTAAAGGGGTAATGACATAACTAAAATGAAAGAATTGTCTGCATCTTTCATTCCCAAGATCCCCAGGAGCCAGTGCTAATTCAGCTCCTACTGTTGAACTGAGAATTCCAGTTTAACTGATAAACATAATTTCTTACATTACAGGCAGACATATATAACTTCTTGCTCTCCTACATTTACCTTTCTCATGTTAATTTTCTTCATTCTTCTTATCCTGGGCCATTCTTTACATCAATCAAATGTTGCTTGACTTTTTTTTCTTCCTATAGTTAAATCTCTTGTTTTCTTGTGCCTATGATTCAGTAGAATTAGTCCATACACTATATGAATAAAAAAGAACAAACAATATGAAATATATTTCATTTTGTGAGACATTTTTTATGAAACAGTACTCACTTTTATCAGTTGTCGGTATTCAAAGCTATAAGCATTTCACTAGGCCCAGGTTCAGAGAGGAATAATTCCTAGGGGGGAAGAAAGAGAAGTTGAGTATTTCTTATTTAATGAGATCCTGTTCTGCCAGACATTCCCCAAAAGATTTTTCCCAGTAATTTTCTGCCACTAAAATCTGACCTGTTGTATGAATCAGAGCACAGATTCCACATAAAATGAGATTCCAGTCTAGCTCAAATAATTCCATGCTCTAGCTTCGGGATAAAAATCTTTAAAATTATTTCAGGGAAACTTGTGAGGACCCACTGCGAAATATTATGACAGCTATAAAGTGGTGTTTTTACAGCCAAGGCTCCAGAGAAGTCCAGTTACATCCATAGATGTAACCAGCCAGCAAATCCGCTTCTCTTCCTCCTGCTCTTCAAGATGTTCAGTAATGTCTGCAGCTATACTGAGTTTAAAGGCTCTTCTGGAATGAAAAGATTTCTGCTACTGATATTGGTAGTATTATAAAAATAACACAAACCTGCAGATTCTGTCCCTCTTCCACCTATCATTATGGGCTCAGCTGAGATCTCTGTGAGGACAAATATAATTTCTAAGTCATATTTTCCTCTCTACTTCTTACTTTTAAAAAAAATATTCTCACTTTTTCAGAATTGGAAATACAATAAATCTATATTTACATCAGCTGGATGATGTATGTGAGCATTTTGAGCCTTGGTACAGAAGAATTCATTGTAGTACTACTGCTACTCATAAACCACAGAAAAGCAAGGGTGTTAATATTCCTCTGTCTTAAAAGCCAGAGGTGCTCTTTCAAATTAACTTTTTCTTTCCTTTTTTTTTTTTTTCTTCACAATCAGCTAAAATATGCCAGTGAAAGGTAGCCAGTTGTGCATGGAAGAAAGAATTGTAATCCCAGACCCTTCCCACATGAAGGCTTCTGTCTCCTCTATACCATTCTCCTTCCTTGCCCCTCCAAGACCACAACCCAGAAAGTCTGTCAGTCCTTCCTGCAAGACCAAAAGTTTTCTGTGATTCTTCATAATTTTTCTTAGTAACTTTAGTGAGACATCCAGCACTCTCAATTAACTTGCAATTACATTCCTTCTATGATTCCTTTTATATTAAAAGGGAAATAAGGGTTCATTAATCAGTGAATATTTAACAGGCCAACACTCCTCCAAATACCTTTTCACTTTCCTCTTGCTCAGTTCAGTTTCTCTGTATCACTTCTGCTGGGATCCCCCAGCAGCTCTTCCTGAGTCCTCACAGGGACTCAGAGCACCCAAGGTAACTTATTGTTCATCTGAAAATCACAGCATATTTTGAGGATCCTGATGGGTTTACGAAGGGGATCAATGATGCGACTGAAAAAGCAGTAAGGCTTCTGTCAGACCAGGCCCAGATCATCTCAACAACTCTTGTCTGGGATTTCACTGTCTTATATTTTCCATGTGATCCCAGTGGATATGATCACATCCCCAAACCACTATCATAAATGTGTCTGATTGAGGAGCTTGTGGAAAAGCCAAGGCCTGAAAAGGTACTGCTGGGTCATAGGCATCAGCATAAGGAATCTGTTCATCCAGAAATAAAAAAATAACAGCAATAGTGCTGTAACTGGGATCATCTCAGTACATAGGCAAAGCAGGGTTTGTAAGGAAAGGCTTATTTTTTTAACCTCTTTTTTTAAAAAATGCAATCTACTAGTGAAGTTGGAAGTACAGATAAGATTTTGGATACACATGCCAAGGTTTGATGAAGGGTTTACGCTACCTGAAAAGCCTTGCCAAATGAAATGACTGCCCAGTTGTTAACTAAGTGAAGCTATGAAAATCAGATAAAAAATAAGGTTCTCTCTTTTTGATTGGGGTGACTAACCGCAATATTAAGTCCCATGGGCTGCTTTAAGACAAATTAAAATGCTGGTGAAGCCATGGATCCTCATTTACTCATCAGGAGTGTAATGAGTCGTTTCCCTAAAGGCAGCTGAAATCAAAAGAAGGAAATAGAACATTTTGTACTTTCTGTATGTTATATCTGTTTGGGACACACCTCCCCCTCCTCTCCAGGCCTTTCTCCCTGACACTCCAAGCGCAACACAGCAGCAGGAACACACTCTGCCCAGCATGTGTGCCCTGAGCACTTTTCTTGCCACCTCCCAGAATTCATAACAATAATTAAAGCAGGATTTCAAAATCCATGCCCAAAAACAAAGGGAAAATCAGCAAAAGCTGGTCAGGATCAGCCCCCACCTAAGTGTTGTCTGACCACCCATCTCAATGCCACAGTGACACTACAACTTAAAGGTGTCTTAAGTGCTCTTCACAGCCTGTTGATCCACTTACAAAATTCTTTTCACTCAAACTTTGCAACCCCATGTGACTTCTAACAACTCAAAACTTTAATTCAGAAGAGAAACGAAGCAGTGCAATCCTACCAAAAGGAACATCCATAACACCATGTAGCAGCCAGTCATGACTACCCATATTTCAAGTGTGTATGTACCTAATTGTCCTTGTATGACTCAGTTGAGCCCTGGCATGTTAACAGAAAAATTATAATAATTTTGATCTTCTGTTTCTTTTTATTGAGTCATATATATATATAGAGAGAGAGAGAGAGAGAGAGAGAGAGAGAGAGAGAGAGACACGTACAAACATATATTCACCTCAGGTAGCCAGCCAGTATTAACTGGGACTCACAGCTGCACCAGCTGTGAACTGATGGAAAAGAAAACAAATCTCCTCCATATCATGGATCTCAAAGTAAGGATACACTCAATAATTTAGCCTTAAGTGTTTTGCTTGATCAAATTATAAATTAATTAAGGTATAAGGATGTCAGTACTTTTCGAGGAAACCTCTCATCATGTTGATCCTATTTGGCTACTCTAACAAGTACTTCTTCCTCAGGCTTTAAATAATCATAGAAAGGCACCATTCTGTCCAAGACAGGGTTACTTTATCAAGCTTATAGTCCACTAAAGACAGCCCTGAAACTCTTATTAAAAGACATGTAATACACATTTCCTTCCATGTATGACCTTGAATAAACTCCGTAACAACTCAGTCTCCCCTTTTCCACAAATTAGAGTAATAGTTACTCCATTTAATTAAATAGCTATTCCATCTGCACACAATGCAGAAAGACTGAATGAAGATCTCTCTATTGTGATAATACAGAAATTAGAAATTCTAGCATAAAAATACTAAAGCTGTACAATCAATGAACCAAGTGAGGGCAACATTCAAACACATGTTTAAACCCACTCCTGTTCTGCATTATTTTCTTTAAGAGACTCATTCTCATTTGAAGTCCTTTCCTCAACTGGGATCAATGTGTACTATACCATATTTATTATTTTGGGTTAACGGAACTACTTTGGGACTCAAGTAATATCATAAAAGAGAAGTATTGAAGTTCCCTGGCCTTTAGGATAATTTCTGAATAAAAAATCCCTCCCAAACCCCAAGAGTCAGGATTATTAAAAGTTTCAGTTAAAACCCCCTTTAGCTCTGAGAGTTACCAATGACCATTTCCAGTATCCTGAATCTGGAACCAATGAACACCAAGACCATTAAAACAATTACGGACTCTTTCATTCATTTTGAATGTCTTACATATCATATGTTCAATAACTTTGAGATTTGACTCAATTCTTTGATTTCTGGCCAATGCCTTGGCAGCATTTCCATCCAGTTCAGGGAAAAGTACAAAATATTCAGTGCAACTGGTGAATTACTTATGTCTGTATGAATTAGCTCTCACTACTTTTTGGAGAAGATACACCATCAGTAGCAGATAAAACTGCGTAATTTCAGGCTACTGTCACCTAAGCTCCATTTGACAGGAAGGAAAATACACTCAGCATTTGCCTATGATGATTTTTTATTGCTCTGCAATACTCTCTAATGCCTTCCAGCTGCATTGAGGACAATTTGTTCATTTCTCTCAGCAATCAAAATGTGTTTTGACTAGTAAGTCCGTATTTAGTTTTTCTGTAAACGTTTCTCTTAATGGGAGTATTTTCCAGATGTTGTGTTAGTCTAGTCATCCGGGCCCTCTTCCAAGCCCTGTGGAAAGTTTGCTGTCATGAGCTGTCATTGGTGATGTGTTTAACAAGCTTCCTAATTACCTGACCCCAGCACAGTTCTGAAGCAATATATAAGGATTCTGGAACAGCCCTGGAAGCAGGCACACTCTCTTCTAGGTAAGTGCTACACCTGTCTCTACCCAGAGCTCTTCTTCAAAAGGAAAACAAGGAACGAGGACAGAAAACCTAAAGTTTTCCTTTTGAAAGAAGATTTACTTTTAGCCTACGTTTCCATTTGACATATTTCAATGCTAGGTTATGATTTATAAAATTATGTTGCTGAATAACTAATATTCTGTCAGTATTTGGTTTTATTATAGATTTTAATTTATTTTTTATTTTAACTTTAAACACAGTTGTGCTGAAGTGTACCCATGTTAGAAGACGACTGACTATAGTCCTCATGTAATAGAATTCTGCAAAAAATTATTTCTATTACTTGTTAATAAGGAATTTCTATAGTCTTACTACAAAATTTAACAGCTAATTGACTAATAATCAAGAGGGGATTTATGGAGTAATTCTAAATTAGCAATTTGTCCTTGAACAGTTTTATTATTTGTTTCATATTTTTATCAAACTAGTCTTATATATAAAGATATGCACTGCTTTTTTTAAAATTATGAATTAATTGAATTGCAGATAGTGATGTGAGATTATTTCTTTTTAGGAATGATGTCGTACCTGAAAGTTATGATCATATGGAACATACTTGGCTTATCCCTGGTGGTCCTTTCACTGTCCTTGATTCCAGAAGTGTCTTCTCAAGGTACTGTAACACACAAAGCCTATGGAGGGTGTCTAGGAGTGTGTGTCTGACACACATTAAGAATGTTTCAAATGCATCTTCATAAAAACACTAAGTTCTAGAACTTTATTCAGACAGGAAATATGATTCAGTCTTATAATCACTGAATATTTTCATAAATAAATTTTGGTGTAGCATGGTCCTCTTTTTTTGAGGAATAACATAAAAATATAAATGTAATGCAAAATGTATATGAACCTACTACTTTTTCTGTAGACATTGTCTACAGAGCCTCTTGCCCTCATACTGACGTATTTAGCCCGAGTGATTTGCAGTTGAATTTAGGAAGAATCTAACATGACAATATCCACAAAGGTTGGTTAGAAATATTTCAGTAAGCTCAGGGATAGGAATGTCTCTACCTCACTAAGTGCTTTGCCATTAAATGCACCATTATTACACCACTGAGGCAAATTTGGAGAATTATTTGTCTAATGATACAAATTTTATTTACTCTCCAAGCTCTGTAATTGATTCCTAACTAAAATAGCACTGTTATGGTGAAGCAGAACATGCCACCTGGAAAATCCTGTGCTATTGCAGTTAGCTCCCAAATTTTCAGGGGGATAACACTGGGTATTACTTGCTGGTGGAAAATGATTTATTACTACTTGATAACAGAAGGCACAATGTCGTGTATCCGAGCAGCTCCTCAGGACACACCCCATGCCAGATGTGACCTTGCACTGACCCTTTGATAACTGATGCCTTCCCACCAGTTTCAGCAAAAATCAAGACTTTTGCCAAAAGCAACCAGGGCCATTCAGGCATTTTCCTTACAAGTAACTCCATAACTTACAGGTCATAAACTTAAAAGAAACAAATGAATGAAGAGGCGTAATTATTGGACTATTAACTATATAACTATTGGACTTATTTTTTTTCCATAAAGGAAGAAGGGTTCAATATATTGGGCATATATCCATAAAGGAAGATGTCCATCTTGTCTTTTCAGCTACTGTATTAATAGCCCAGTAACTCAAGTCCATTAATGTCTCCAGTTATCCCTTACTTCCACTTTTCTATTTGTAGCAAAGTGGTAACAAGCACTACAAGTACTTGCTGAAAATCACAGTATATGTAATAGATGTAGTATTTGTTATCCCATGGTCTTCCTTCACACACACACGTGGCGTGTGTGCTGTTAGAAATTGTCTTTGGTGTTGTGTTGCATGTTATTTCCTTGTTGTTCCTCAGTGTTTCAGCTGATTATCTGTTTGAGCTTGCTGATTGTTCAGCTTCTTTGTTTGTATTTAGGGACGCTTCACTTGTGGTCCTGCATGTTTCATTTCCAGAAGAAGCTGTTAGCTGGTTTTGTTAGCAGAGATTTCACAGAGGAAGGGGAGGGTTGCAGGGTGAATATCTGATCTGGCAGCAGAAGGTAGCAAGGCACTGCCAAGCTGGAATGCTCACAGGTTAAAGCAAGACACCTCCCGCTATCTTGCTTTACCACCTGTTATCTGCACCATTTCTTATCCTCCAACATTTCCCAGCAGTCTGGGAGTAAAGCCATCGTGGGATGAGCTTTGCTGTTATCCTGCTAGTAAGTAATTTTCTAATTAACGAACTGTATTTTATAGGAGTTGCAAGGCTAGATCCCAACTGTTCTTAACCTTAGAGCTGATACCAAATTCTTCCCTAACATCAGGGGAAAAAATATAGTGTAGGGAGTAGGCAAATTTTGAAACTTCCAACAAAAATGGCTTCAGGGAGCTGTATTTGTTACGACAGTTCTCTCCAGTTTGCAAGCTAACCTGATTAGATGGGTTATTAGGAACAGCATTACCAACAGTAAAAATCAGACACCTAAGGGGTCTGTCAGGTATGGGTGTGCAGAAGCATACCTATAACCATGCAGAGGGTGAATCAAACTGGAGAGTAAGTCAGCAAAGCTGATATACTGCCTAAGGGGCTAGTTTGGATGCCTGTGGTCATACTACGGAACCAATCCTCAAGGATTCCTTAGTTTTCAGAAGAAATGGGGTAAGTTAGCTCAGTGGAAGACCCCTCTAATCTGAACATGTGCTGCTGCTGGTCCTCAGGCTGGCTCAGAGCAAACCTCTGCTCCCCTCGCCTTTAGGAGGGGTCACACCAGGCCCTCAGCTTCTGCAGTATTGAGTGAAGAAACTACATTCTTTAGGGAAAAAAAGAGAAGCTTTACTACTTTTCCATTCAGCATTTCCTTAAGGACCATTGTGATTTGGCAACACTTACACCAGTGTTGTGTGATTTTAGATGTATCGAGCTGTACAGGGAGATGTGGGGCAGGGTACTCTAGAGAGCATGACTGCCAGTGTGATTTTAACTGTCATCACTACATGGAGTGCTGCCCTGACTTCAGGAAAGTCTGCACAGTGGGTAAGTTCCCAAACACAGCCAGTTCCTCTCCTCAAAATTCCCCTCCCAGCTCCCTCCCACACCAGTATCTCCTCTCTGAACGCTTAAATGTCGGTTGGTTCGCTTGTCTTTGTTCCCTCTCATACATGTATTATTGTCCCCCTCAAAAACTCAGGATAACCTCTTGCAATCCACAGGTTATTGCCAGACAAAGAATTTTGCTTTTTACAAAAGCAGAATGAGGCAAGATGGGCAAAAACAGTTTACTGTTTGTTTTCTACTACTTGGTGCATTTGTACTGTATGTGTCTGTCTCTTATACAAAGAAAAAAAGTGGTAAAAGCCAATTCAGAGTTTTGCAGAAAGAAATTCTGACATATTTCAACTCAAATTTAAGAAGTGTGGATGCTGTGGGGTCTAATCCAAAGCCAGGGTGTCCTTCCATGGACAGAAATTGACTCTGAATCAGAACCACATCCAGAGTCTGCTGGAAAAGATGGTTGGAGGAGTATGACTTTATGTTTTATTTATAGGCAAAACTGTACAATGTAAATAAACACAGGTTTTTCAAAGTGATTTAGTGAGCATTAAAAACATTTTATTAGGAATCACCAATGTCAGAAATGTCAGTGATTTGGATAACTGCAGTTTGTCACACTACACTGTGGTTCCAGTAGGATTACAGGGGTAACAAATACTTCTCAGATCCAGCAACACCACTGAGCGCTGTTCAAAATGCAGACCTAGCACTCCCTAAAACTCCAGTTCTGCTGCCCTGACACACACTGGGGACATTTTGCCCTTCAGTCTTCCCCATTCTCATTTTGCTTTGTGGGGGTACATCAGCATTCCTCACAGCTGAAGGTGCAGACTGAGGCATTTTAATTATGTAGGCTATTTATTCATTGTGGGTCAGATTCTAAAGGCATTCTAAAGGCATCTACACAACACTTAATCAAAAATTTAAGGGTGGAGGAAGTCTTCTCTGTTCTACTCTAAATCAGTGAGTCCAGGCAAGCACAGTAGGTGCCATCCTGAAAGGATGCAGGCAGTCTGGCTAAGGACTGTTGTCTAGTTAGTGTGGGATCAATGCTGACTAAATGACAGAAATGCCAGACATTATTTATGAATAAAAATTTCCCTAAGATAATAAAAATAGTTCTCACCTGTGCATGTGGGATAGATCCACTGGCATCAACAGACTGATTCCACAACTACACTAATCCAAAGATGTTCAGAATCTGCCTATACAGTAATCCTAATTTTACTAGATAGTGATTTTACTGTAAAACAACTTCATGCCTTGTGTGCCACAGAGACAACAACTTCAGTAGAGACTTAGGTAGAGGAAGTGCTTTTCCTGAAGTCTGTAATAGCTGTGCACATTCTTTCTAACAAAATGTGGTCATTATTTGATATGAAATAGCAGTTTGGTCAGTGAAGTTTTCAGAAGTTAACCAAAAATGAAATGTTAAAATCATGTGGTTATTAATCTTGTCAAAACATGGTAGATACTCCT
Source organism: Corvus kubaryi (assembly GCF_017639235.1). NCBI lineage: Eukaryota > Metazoa > Chordata > Aves > Passeriformes > Corvidae > Corvus > Corvus kubaryi. The sequence continues at coordinate 1,269,162 of NW_024581118.1, forward strand.
TTAGTATTAATAATTTAAGAACTGTATTAAACAGTTCCAAACTGGTCTCTTGGGGTAACTTGGTTAACTCGTTCACACAATTAGGTTGCAGTGTTTGCCTGGACACACCAGATAGACTCAGTTGTGACCCAATTAGGCCAATTATTTTTCAATAATGCTTTGGTAGACACATCTTTCTTGTTGCAAAGGGATACCCTGGTGAACACCTTCCTGCAAACCCAGCCCAGAATTTAAATAACGCTCTTGAGATCACTGCTCTGTGGTTGGGGAAGTGGAAGCCTCCTACGGTGGGACCTGGCTACAGTGAACGTGGAGGTCACATTTTATTGCCCTGTCAATCCAGTGGTCTCGATGCTCTGCCATGGCACAGGGCCCTTCTGGCGGCACTGTCTGATCCAAACCCCACAATTACAGACAAATCCTGGATCAGCCCAGGATAAGCACCTGATTTTATGGAGCTGCTCCTGGTGCCAGCTCGAGCAAATGACTTCACTATAGAGAGGTCCCAGCGTTCCACATGAGCTGGCCCAAAGTCTGACTGTGCTGCTCTGCCTCCCACAGCCGTCTCCTGCGAGGGACGCTGCTTTGAATCCTTCGAGAGGGGAAGGGAGTGTGACTGCGATGCCGACTGTGAGCGATACGGCAAATGCTGCCCAGACTACAGCAAGCATTGCAAAGAGGGTAAGACATTTCTCCATCACTGTTTTTCAAAGATGTATTTAAACTGAGGTGCTTTGCTTTACCATAAACAAAACTGTGTGGGCTTCGGTAACAACTGGACAAAAGAAAACAGAACAAAAATAACAAAATCTAATTTCACAAACAAATGGTCCAATTTCTCAAGCATGAGCGCTTTATGAGCACATAGAGGTAGATATCCTGGAAGCCATCAACAAGATGTGAATTCTGAGGATAAAGTTGCATTTTGCATTAGGCCCTTTTGGCACTAGCCATGCTCTAATTAACTATCAGAGCCATTGCTCAGAATACCACATGTAAGGACAAGTTCTGCACATCAATAATAGAATTCAGTGAGAGATGCTGGGGAATCAGAACAGTTTTGTTCGGAAAAGACCTTTTGAGATCACTGTATCCAACCATTTCCCCAGCACTGCCAAGGCCACCACTAAAACATGTCCCCAAGTGTCACGTTTACACAGCTTTTAAATCCCTCCAGGGATGGGGACTCCACCCCTACCCTGGGCAGCCTGGTAATCTAAACCTCTGCTGGTGCTCCTAGGAGTCATTTCCTCTTGTCCTGTCCCTTGTTCCCTGGGAGCAGAGCCCGACCCCCCTGGCTGCCCTCTCCTGTCAGGGAGTTGTGCAGAACCAGAAGGTTCCCCCTGAGCCTCCTTTTCTCCAGGCTGAGCCCCTTTCCCAGCTCCCTCAGCCACTCCTGGTGCTCCAGCCCCTTCCCCAGCCCTGTTCCCTTTCCTGGACACGCTCCAGCCCCTCAAGTTCTCTCTGGCCATGAGGGCCCAGAACTGGACACAGCACTAGAGGGGCCTCAGCAGTGCCAGCACAGGGGACAGTCACTGCCCTGGGGCTGTGGCCACAGCAGGGCTGGGACATCCCAGGAGCCATTGGCCTCTGGTCCACCTGGGCACACCTGGTTCACACTCAGCTGTTGTCATCAGCATCCCCAGGGCCTTTTCCACTGGGCAGATGAAAAAATGAATTGCAGTAAAACTCTGAGTTCATCTTATAAAAACAAGGTGGAAGGTTCCACTTTATGGAAGGTTCAACTCCCTTAAAATCCCCACCTATCCAAAAGTGGGGAATGGCTACTCCATGCCTTGGGATAGCACTACCTGGACCTCCAGACCACTTGCTTGGGGTCACCACAGTCACTGGCAGCATATTAGAGATGCACATCCTAGATTCTCCCCATCTCAAATCCAACGTGGGAAGAGCAGCCCAGCACAGAAACCCATCCTGTGGGGCAAGAGGGAGGAACTGGATGTTACATGTTCACACTGTAGCAAGAAAAATTTTAAGAAAACACACATTTAACCTTCAGGCTGCAAGTTCAGTCCAGGGCAGAATCAAACTGACCTGCAGTCACTTCTGTTTGTTCTGTCCTTTTCTGCAGAGCCTGGTGGGGTTTCAGCTGAGCACAAAGGCACAGATCTGGAGGTGCAGTCCCACCCTCATGTAGCTTTAAGGACACCAGCAAATGAACTCTAGAAAACAACAACAGAATATGTTTAATTTCATCATGTCCTTAAACTTTCTGGTACCTACAGACCTAATTTAATTTCTGTCAACACACTTGGCAAATATGACTTGCCACCGGGTTGCTGCATCCACGGAGCATCCCACCTCCAAGGCAGCTGGTTCCCAAAGCCTGCAGTGTAACACGCAACATCAGTCACAATTATCATTTGGTTCTCCTCACCCAAGTGGTCCCCAAGTGTTGGGATAGTGGCTTGGCTTTGCCACACAGTTGCACAGTAATTGAAACTGAAAGAGAGTCTGTATTCAGCATTTTAAGTGTCTTGGAAGCATATTGAGGTGAATTTGCTTCTTCTGAGGCTGCTTAATATTTCCCTCTTTCTGCTGAGTTTATCACTCCCAAACATTCACAAAACACTGTTAATCTATTTCACTTCTTCAGTTAAAATATAATGAAGAACTAATCAACTGTTCCTAATCTTAAAGAGTTCCTTCTGTATTTCACTAATCTTTACTGTCAATTTTTGTCAAAAAATCCAGCAGAAATCCCCCAAACTACTGTACTCAGTATTTTACTATTTATACTATGTGTGAATAACTGAGAAACTGTTAAACCTCTTGGAATAAACCAGCTGTTTCAGCATCCTGTGAACATTTTTTTCTGTACAGTAAAGCCAAGTGTACGATGTATATCCAGAGCTCACTCTTATCTTCCCTCTCCTCCAGAAGCTCCTTATTCCCTGAATATATGTACAGACATAACCAAAGCATTTCCCTCCCCAACAATTGGCTTTCACAGGAGTCATTCAAGCTTCTAGAGTGATTTTATTCAACGACAATTTCTCTCTCTTCCTCAATAAAGGTTTCAGGATATAGTGCAATACCCAGCCTTCCTTGCTTTAAGCAGCAGCTTGCTGTGACAGTAAATCTTTTGACAGCGTGGTCCTCCCTTAGAGACAAAAATCCCATTCCTTTTGTAAAAAGCTGATTACACACACCTTTGGCAGTTACCAGGTCCCTTGGTTAGATCAAAATAATTTGGCCAGTTCCCCGAGCTCCATCACATTTCCTTCACAACTAACAAGTTCCTTCTACAAGGCTATGCTAGTACCTCATTTCCAAGCGTACAATTTGACCAAGAATTAATTACAAAATATTATCTGGCTCTTACTGGATGCAACTGAAATCCCATCCACTCTTCAGAGATGGAAAATTTGAACACAACCTCCTATTTCTCCTAAAACTCAGCCTAGTAGAAGTTAGCTTGACACCTGGGTTGCTTCCTTGGTCCATGCCTGCTTTGTAGCTCCTGTCTCCTTCAAGGAAACCATTTCTTTTAAAACATCTCTCCAAAACAATCACTTGTGTAGAATTATCACATCTGAAAAACTATAAGGGGATTATAAAAGTAAATTCTTGGCTAATATGGCAGCTCTCCTATATCCTCTAGAGTGAGTTAGTCCCAAGTCATCCGTAGTAAAAAAAAAAAAAAAAAGGCAAATTTTCAAAACATTGAGCTCCACTCAGAATTCAACTCTTTTCCCACCTCAAAATTGCCATTAGCTAATAATGCCTCCCCTCAAACTTCTGGAAAAAGCATTGCTCACATCTGTGATGAAACACTTCAGGATCCAACGGGCATTTTTGCTCTTTTTTTCGCACAAATAATAGTGTAAAGAATCCTATAGATAAAAAGAAACTTCGTTTCAAATGGAAGATGGTCAATGAAATTTTGTAATCACTCTTACACAGTTGACTTCAAGCACCTATAAAGATAAAATAATCTGTTAATGGGAGCCCTTCTCTCTTTCAGCACACACAGCAAAGCCAACCCCAGAGATTCCTCCAGAAAACAAATCAACATCTAAAAGGTCTTCCACAGATGAGGAAGAGCTGCCAGATGAAGCTGTGGAAGGTAGGCAAGTACATGGATGCACCAGGATGGGTGTTACCTGGAGGAACATTAAAGACCATTTCCCTGCTCTGGAAATAGAAAGCTGATCCTAGACATTACCAGACAGTTACCAAGCTTGGAAGCACTCGGTTTATAAACTGATTACCTCACTGAGCCCTCAGGGCTTCGGAGAGTTCACTCAGCACAGAGTGGTGATGTCTCCTGTGTCTCTATTGGCTTTTCACACATATCCTCCAAAACACGGTACAGACCATTGTCAGTCTTGGACAGCGTCCATGGCTGGAACAGGAAGGGTGGGACAGTGGTGATCTGGCAGCACCAACACAGGAAAACATCCTAGCAGGTTCCTCTAGCTTTAATCAAGCCAGGCCTTACGCAGCTTCAGAGAACGCATGATTTATTTGCTCTGACTGGAAAATATGCTGCTTTCCTGTGTTCTTTGTTATTACGTTCCAACATTTGAAGTGATAACTCAGGAGGTCGGTTTGAACTTGAAACACAAATGAAAAGAGACTAGAAGTCAGTCAATATTTTAATCCTCTCCCCCTCTTTTTGTTTTAGATTTGCAGTACTAATTTTCTGCTGTTTCAATTTCCTATTACAGAAAAGTTCAAACCAACAATATAGTGGATTAAATGAAAGAAAATTAAGGAAATTCAAATAACCATTAACAGGATCCCAGCTGGCTTCTGTTATTTCAGACACATGGGATGGGAGTGAAACCTATTCTGCAATACTCTGCTCATAAGAAACACAGAACCTTTGTGAAGGCAGAACTAAACTGCAAAATCTCAGCGAGAGAGTACTTAGGGAGAGATCGAAATGCAGAAGCATTTACTGTTCTTTTTGCTGAATATCAACAATTTCACTCTAATCAATGTAACTATAAATACACGTAAAGAGAGCCTTAAATGCATAGATCACAATGAGGAAAACAGCCCAAGGTATAAAGATACAGGAGGAGATGCAGTCAGGGCTCTGTGTTCAGGAATTATTTTCCTCCTGTTTGCCTACCTCCCTCCTCCAATTCCAGGTTGTTGGTGTAGGCTAAGTTATGATGCAGGGCAGTGGAATAAATCAAAATAGAGACAGAGAAGGGAAGTGTTTTGTTAGAAGGACTATTTTATAGTGTGGATTCCCTTCCATGAAAAAGGCAGGGAACCCCAGGCAGCCTCACCTACAAACACCAAACTAAGCCCTGCACCTGGGGCAGCACCAGGTTGGCCAAAAGGGATCACCTAAGACTGTGCTGAGCTGCTGCAAAGCCCCATGCAGACAAAAAGAACTCCCATTTCACCTGGTCCAGGTTAGTTTGGCCCATCAAAAAAAGGCATTGCTATTCCAAAAGAAGTACCTATAGCTAACGGGTATAATACATTTATAGGCAATAGCTACCTGCATGGCAGTTCCAATGGCTGAACCAAATTTGTATTTGTTTTGTAGACTCTGAAATCCAAGTGACCACTCCTGCTCCAACTACAGAACCTGCACAGACAACCCTTGGAGCCACAGAGGAACCACCTACCAAGGAAGACACTCCCACAACCCCAAAGGTAGAGGATACAACCCCTGAGGCCACAGAGGAGCCAGCGACCGAAGACGACGCTCCCACCACAGATGCAGCAGAAGATGTGACCCCTGATGCCACAGAGGAACCAGTGACTGAAGTGGATCCCACCGACATCCCCCCAACGCAAGACCCAACCCCTGATGCCACTGAGGCACCAGCAACCGAGACGGAACCACCCACCAGCCGCACATCGGAGGAAACAACCCCAGAGGAGCCCACCACCAACACACCAGAAGAAACAACCCCAGAGGAGCCCACAGCACCCACACCTGAGGAGACAACCCCAGAGGAGCTGACAACTCCCAAACCAGAAGAGATGACCCCAGAGGAGCCGACAACACCCACACCGGAAGAAACAACCCCAGAGGACCCGACAACACCCGCACCTGAGGAGACAACCCCAGAGGAGTCAACAACCCCCAAACCAGAAGAGACAACCCCAGAGGAGCCGACAGCACCCAAACCAGAGGAGACAACCCCAGAGGAGCCAACAACAGCCACACCTGAGGAGACAACCCCAGAGGAGCCGACAACTCCCAAACCAGAGGAGACAAC
>NW_024581118.1:1275386-1276089 GCF_017639235.1 Corvus kubaryi
CGACAACAGCCAGACCTGAGGAGACAACCCCAGAAGAGCCGACAACACCCACACCGGAAGAGACAACCCCAGAGGAGCCGACAACTCCCAAACCTGAGGAGACAACCCCAGAGGAGCCGACAACTCCCAAACCTGAGGAGACAACCCCAGAAGAGCCGACAACACCCACACCAGAAGAGACAACCCCAGAGGAGCCGACAACACCCACACCAGAAGAGACAACCCCAGAGGAGCCGACAACTCCCAAACCTGAGGAGACAACCCCAGAGGAGCCGACAACAGCCACACCTGAGGAGACAACCCCAGAGGAGCCGACGACTCCCATACCAGAGGGGACAACCCCAGAAGAGCCAACAACACCCAAACCAGAAGAGACAACCCCAGAAGAGCTGACCACCCCCACACCTGAGGGGACAACCCCAGAGGAAACAATGACCCCCACACCTGAGGAGACAACACCCAAACCTGAGGAGACAACCCCAGAGGAGCCGACAACCCCCAAACCAGAGGAGACAACCCCAGAGGAGCCCACAACTCCCAAACCAGAGGAGACAACCCCAGAGGAGCTGACAACACCCAAACCAGAAGAGACAACCCCGGAGGAGCTGACAACACCCACACCTGAGGAGACAACCCCAGAGGAGCCGACAACTCCTAAACCAGAAGAAACAACCCCAGAGGAGCCAACAACTCCCAAACCAGA
>NW_024581118.1:1276099-1278523 GCF_017639235.1 Corvus kubaryi
CCGGAAGAGACAACCCCAGAAAAGCCAACAACTCCCAAACCAGAAGAGACAACCCCAGAGGAGCCAACAACTCCCAAACCAGAGGAGACAACCCCAGAGGAGCCGACAACAGCCACACCTGAGGAGACAATCCCAGAGGAGCTGACAACACCCAAACCAGAGGAGACAACCCCAGAGGAGCCCACCACCCCCACACCTGAGGAGACAACCCCAGAGGAGCCGACAACCCCCACACCAGAGGAGACAACCCCAGAGGAGCCAACAACACCCAAACCAGAGGTGACAACCCGAGACGAACCAGCGACCTTGGCTGACTCTCCTACCACCCCAAAACCTGAAGAGACAACCCCAGAAGAACCTACAACGATGGCAGACTCTCCTACGACCCCTAAAGCCGAAGATGCAGACTCTCCGACCAGCCCTGCAGCCCCTGAGGCCGATAGCACTGCCAGTAAAGCCACAGCTGCTCCTGGCAATGCTGCCGCCACAACAGCTGGTAACTACTCCCCCACAGCTGGGGTAGGCACGATGCTTTCAGATACCACAACTGAGAACAAGGAGACAACAACACCCAAGAAAGACAGAACTACTCTGCTTAAAGACATTTTCACAGCTATGATGACAACAGCTAAACCAGGTGACTCTCCTAAAGGTATGGATGACATTCCAAACACAAATCCTATGGCCAAGCAACCTGCCACTGCAGCAGCTGAATCAGAAATAACTTCTGCAGACACCAAGACTTCAACAACAGCAGCCACAGCTCCCTTGCCCAATCCCACTGTGCTGGTAACAACCATCAAAGAAGATTCAACTCCTCAACCCAGTGAGGCTGTAACACTAAATGAAAAAGAGGCAACTACAGAAACTGAGCAGGCTGGGCCAGCAGCAGACAAAGATAGCCCAGGTGCTGCTTGTGTTATTGTGGAGATGACAACAGCTGGTAAAAAAGAGGTAACAACCATCAAAGAAATGGGCACTACACCTGAAAAAGAAATGGAAGATGTCACTGAAAAGGCCCCTAGTATTGACAAAGAAGAGGTAACTACAGTTACCAAAGAAACCACAACAAGGGATAAAAAGGACACGATAGAAGAAATGTATCTTTTGTCTAATGGGACATCCAAGCCAACAATACATTTCCAGGAGGTCACTGAGGCCAGAGAAGAGCCTCACCCAACCGAACCCGAAACTCTGCCAGCAAAAGAAGAGCCTGAGATAAACAAGCCTTTAATACAGGTTGGGGACCTGCCAATGTTCCCTGGAGAAACACAAGGTAAGTGCATTCCAGCAGGTACAAAAGCACCAATAACTCGTGGGAACACGGCAGTATCCCATGGGCAGCCACAACCACAGCACCACAGCTGCCAGTGTCCTTAACACTGAAACCTCAGTTCTCAGCTGTGGGGTTAGTTAAATCCTCCAGGTAGTTTAGAACATGATCTAAATTAATTAGTTTCAGTAATTGGTCCTACTGAAAATTATTTGCTGTAAGTACTGTAGAAGATGCAAACAGACAAAAAGTCAAGGGAAGAAGATGACAAATTTCTAAATTCCATGAAAAAATTGCTAGAAGTCAGGCTGCATATCCACCCTCACTCATGGTATCCAACCTGGTGTTTTGTAGCCACCTACTAAAAATGTCATATAAGAGAGACAAGAAGTCTCTTGTTTGTGATTTTTGCCACAGCATTTTTCATGCCCTCTATTTATTTTAATCAGATATAGCCTGCAGGTTCTTGGGCAATTTTTCAATTGTATACTGAAAGATATTTTGGGGGGATAACTTAGTGGTTTAGATGCAAAATACTTGAATTTCAGTGTAAAAGAGATTAATCCTTCCTTTATATTTAACTGCATATATACATTTAACTGAAAGAAAGTGTAAGTGCTTTTTTTTTTTTAAGAAATAATGAGAGGGAAGAGAAGCCACTAAAACAGCTTAAAGGAAAAATAAAATCCTAGAGCATGGAGTAAGTCTATGAGGGATGTAGCACACGAGGTGTTTGTAGGTGTTTTCCTCAATTACAGGTGCCTAGGTGGCAATAAGCAAATACACCCACACCTGGTCACTCGGCACTGCTGGGGCCACAGCACCAGAGCCGAACTTCCCGAGAACGCGTCCCCGGCAAGGGATTAATCCCTGGCCCACCGGCGGGGGCGAGGGGGAAAGCTAAGGTCGTTCTTGTGGAACATTGAACAAACCCACCTGGCTATGTTTTGCAGAGAGGAAAGACGAGAAGGACCTGTGCAGCGGGAAGCCAGCGGACGGCATGGTCGCTCTGCCCAATGGCACCCTGGCCGTCTTCCGAGGTGAGACTGTTACAAACATCCTCCACCTTCCCCGGCTCTGGCTCCGGCCCTGGCCCCTGCCCTCCTCCCTCACCTTTCCCGGACCCAGTCCTTCACCCTCACCTGCCCTGG
>NW_024581118.1:1278533-1317966 GCF_017639235.1 Corvus kubaryi
CCCTCACCTTTCCCGGACCCAGTCCTTCACCCTCACCTGCCCTGGCCTCCTTCTCCTCCCTCACCTGCTCTGCCCCCCTCTCTTACTTTCTCCTTCTTTCTCACCCACCCTTGCTCCCCTCCTCACCTCCTCCTTCTCCCTCACCTGCCCCATCGCTCTTCCTCCTTTTTTCTCCCTCACTCGCCTCGGTGCCCTCACCCCTCACGAAACTCTCCCGAGCCCAGAGCCCGCCCCGCCAGATCTCTCACAGGCTCGGCTCAGCCGCGTCCCCGAGGCACGACGGCGCTGTCCCGTCGCTATCCCCGGGGCAGGACGTGCTGTCCCCGGCGCCCCTCACGCCTTTTCCCCGCAGGTCACTATTACTGGCTGCTGAACGGCCGGGCCCCGCCGACCACCAACCCCCGCCGGATCAGCGACGGCTGGGGCATCCCCTCACCCATCGACTCCGTCTTCTCCAGGTGCAACTGCGATGGGAAAACCTTCTTCATCAAGGTGGGAGCGGTCCCGGCCGGCGGGATGGGGCGAGGCTGATGAGCAGCTGGGGAGGCTCAGCCTGGAGAAAAGGAGGCTCAGGGGGGACTTTCTGGCTCTGCACAACTCCCTGACAGGAGGGGGCAGCCGGGGGGGTCGGGCTCTGCTCCCAGGGAACAGGGACAGGAGGAGAGGGAACGGCCACAAGCTGTGCCAGGGGAGGCTTAGATTGGATATCAGGGAAAAAATTGCCTAAACTTGTTCCCAGTATGCTTCCCAACCTGCAATAAAAATTATAATGAAGTGCCCATGCCTCATTAAAGCTGTTACATAGTAATTCCCCAATAAATCATTCAAGCCTGGAATTCAAACTGCTTGTTATATCTATGCAAATTTAAGAGATCAGAAAGCAAACCCCTTTGTTCAGTAACCCCTCTTAAAAATTAGCTTCTAAGATACTCTAGCCCAACTCAAAGGTTGTCAAAGATGGTATTTTATGAAGTTGTAGTAGTTTTATTCCATTTGAAATGGACGTAGGAGTGATTCCAGTCAGATTTTCAATGTAGCTATCAAAGTGCTAGTGTTTATTTATGGATTATTCTTCATGTTTGTGTTGCAGTTCAATAACCAAGAGTTAGCTTCCTCTAAAGCTCTTTTTTTTTTTTCCCTTAACTGCTCAGGGTCCCCTGTACTGGCGCTTCACTAATGGTGTTATGGATAAAGGCTATCCCAAACCTCTCGCAACTGGATTTGCAGGGTTAAGTGGGAGAATAGTAGCAACCCTCCCTGTGGCAAGATACAACAACAGACCAGAATCTGTTTATTTTATCAAAAGAGGTATGTCTCGTATTCCTGAAGTTCAGGGAACATCAAAAGGTGCTTGAATTGCCTTGGTCAGGACTAAAACTGTTTCTCTTGACCCAAAGACCTATTTCTTTCAAACTGAGAAACATAAGTGATGTCAGTGCTCCAGGTGCTCAAAAATAGCCTGAAGCTTAAAAAAATTTGTGTTAGTACTTGGAAGTCTTTCAGTGCATTTTAAACCAGGTCTGTATGGGTGAGAATCCAGGAATCCAGCACTCTAGTGGCTAAACATTGAAATAAGTTTTATCTGGTGGTAAAGCTATTTCAGTCTCAATTAGGGAAGGGAAGGCTTTAATCTTGCTGGTTCGTAACTATGTATGGAAATTTCCTTCTCTATTTCTGATTTCTATTTTAAAGTAATTTCCTTATCTTACAAGAATGTTATTTGTTACTGATTTCCAGTGTGTGATATGAATATAGTGACATTTTCATACCTGATCAAGCTGGTGGTTGGGTGTTTTTGGGGGGGGGGGTTATTGATTTATTTTCTTTAAGCTAACTAACCAAACATGTGTTTTAGATGGGAACATCCAGCAGTATGTGTACAGACAAGAACCAGCCAAGAAGTGTCAAAGAAGGGCGCAGGTCACCATCAGATACCCAGCCTTTGTCCCCAGAGTTGTCATCAGGCGGCGCTTCCAGCGCGCTGTGCGCATGCCAACTGTCATCCGCACTGTCAGGATCCACCCCCACCCCTCTGGTAATGTGGTCACTAAGGTTCTCCTAGACAGCTGCTTTCACCTCTGTAGGTTCTGACACAACATTGTTTGGTTTCTTTAAATGCAGTACTTTTAAAGGTTTTAATGGCTGTAGGTGACACAGTCCCATGACAGCTGCAGCAGTGCCACAGCTCCTCACGGAGGGTTCCTTTTGCTTGCAGGCATTCTGCGCAAGGAAATCCAAATGACAGCGTACTGGAGAGGGCTCCCCAAAGTTGTCCACTCAACTCTCTCTGTGCCCAACCAGAGCAAGCCCGATGGTTACGATTACTACGCCTTCTCTTACAGTAAGTAAAGCTAAAGCACATCACTGGATCTCAAAAGACATGGGTGGGGAAGAAAAAAGCTCCTGTTATCACTTGTGGTACTACTTTCAGCGCTACTAAAAAGTCCTGAGAATTAAAATGTTGCCCATAATCAAGAGATGTTTCTGTTAAAAGTCAGTAGTTACAGGACAATGTGCAGCCCCAAAATACGGAGGTTCAAAGCAGCCAGTTGGGGAATGGATTGCCAGGGAGTTCAGCCTTGTGAAGTGACTTAAGTGAAGAATTATGTTAATGATAGACTGAAGTCCTTGGATCACTACATAGCAATAGTTTTTCACTGGCTTCTATGGAACTATGTTTCTGACAAAACACAAAAAGGAGGGACATGAACCACTTGACTTAGATAAAAAAAATTATTTTTATGATCCCAGATTAGGTAGACTCATTCCCCCAGCCAGGATCCCATATAAGCGTTCCTCAGATTTTTCTGAAAAAAAAAAGCTCTAAGAACAAGCCATACCCAAATACAGGATATTAAAGTCCCTGTCAGTAAGATCCAATTCCTCATGTTGGAGGAATCGGCCTCACAGGCCCATTTACACTCAGAGACCATGGACTTCCCACTTCTGTAGTGAGTGCAAGATTGCTGTGGATTTAGATTGTTTGATTTCCAAATTCTTAAGACTGTTTTTGTGTTCTAGCAATACAAGAACATTGCTCCTGGGACAGATTTAATTATTAGCAGTGCTATAAAACTTAATGCAACCCAGGACATGTGAAAAATAAAGCTAAGGACAGAAACTTACTATTGGAGCCTCTCAGCTCCCTATACGGAATGGAAAATCTGTTGTTCAGGCCTAAATGACATTAAAATGCAGGCTTGAATTTCTGGATTCTTCCCATGTATTAAATGTAGTTTCTGGAATTTAATCCTGACCTCTCTTCCTTTCAGATCGGTACTACAGTTTGGATATTGGCAAAAGAATGGCACGACCTGTTACTGCTCTCACAGGAAAGACTGTATCCAAAGACTGGTACAACTGTCCCAGCAAGTGATGCACAGCAGAGGAGTTTAAAAAAAGATGCCATTTGAATGTCAACATTTTTTCTAATTTTATTAATAAAAGACATTGAAATGTGTGCACACAGCTCTAAGTATGAAATGCTGCTTCAAGCTCTGACTTCATTACACTAAGCAACCACAGGCAAACTGGCACTTTGTATACACAGCTGGAAGTACTTTACAATTAATTTAACTAATGTTTCCTCTGTTCAGGCCTCCTCTGCCTCCCATGGCATGAGTTACACCTGTGTAGGGAAAGAAAACAAGTGCATCAGTGTAAACATATGATACTTCATCCTTCCCTAAGGAATTGTCAGGGCAGTGGAGTGGTTCCTTTCTGACACAGTTCAAGCTCCTCTCTCTCCCCTAAGCCTGGTGACACATGTACATGTCACCTGGGTCATGCAAAAGGCTGGGGGTGACTTGTGATCCTGAGCCAAACCAATGAGCAGAGGATTCCTACTACACCTGAAATCAGTTAGTCCCTGCCTTTTTGTTATTAAAAAAATGGTGACACATGGAAGAAAATCTATCCTAGTCCCACCTCCTTATTTTTTTCCCCTTAAAATACCAGCTGACCTATATTTCAATGCTAATATTGAGTCATCTACAATGTTAAAATAATGCAAAACAGAATAAAATCCATCTAAGGCTTTTTCTTAATACAGAAGTTGCAAACAACTATTTCTTGTCATGGTTTAACTCTATTGCACTAAAAAAACTGTAATACTTCCAATAAAGCTTTTTTTCAATGAGTACACATTGATATAACTGGAACCCTTTAATATACCAAATGGAAATTGCTCTAATGCCAAAATCAGAAGTTTATAAACTGCTGTCCTAACAGGATTTTTAAAACCTTCTTTTAAAACTTTGAAGTATAAGATCTAATGCCCTTTACTTTCTCTCTACTGGTAAGAGCCAGGTGCCACTGCAGAAGGAAGTTTTCCTGTGTGAAACCTGCTCAACCTAACACACTAAACCCAAACTAGAGCTCTTAGGCTCACACGCCAAACTCGAGGGCAGGGCTGCTGTGTCACTCCACATCTGCCAGCAAGGCCAGCTTCAGAGGTGGTGGCCACAGGAGGGGTGCTGGAGCCGTGTCTGCAGCAGGCTGGCTGGGAGCAGCCGGGAGCACTTACCCCTCTGCCTGTTGAACTGGCGGCCACGCACGCCTGTCCTCAGCGTCGGGGGCTGCAGCCGGACACGGCGAAGGGACTTGGGCTGAGTGCTGCTCGTGTCTGTGGGGAGAGACAGAAAGGGTGGCTGTGCCTGCCAGATTCTCACTCTTCATCTTTCCATGTTTTCGTATGTGTTATGCTTTCTTTACTTTAGAATGATGAAGGTGCCTCCTTATTTCATTGACCTCTCCTCCAATATAAATAAAAGCTTCAAAACAAGTAAGTTTGGGACTTCTTTTGCTATCTATACAAGGGGGTCAATTGATAACTCAATAGAGATTAACTTATTGTTGTTTCACAATTTAATTAAAAATATTTTTAAAGCTGACATCAAATATGCCAGTGGATAAATCACTAAAGTATCAGTAACATTTGCTCCCTGAAGCGTTATTTCACTTGGCCTACTCCTGTTACTGTAGTCCAAGGAAAAATGGTTTGCTGAAGTACCAAAGGATTTATAAGCATCAAAATACGACCTTGCTCTAAGAGAATCTGGGGAGACCTCAGAGCCCCTTCCAGTAACTAAAGGGCCTACAGGAGAACTGGAGAGGGACTTGGGACAATGGCCTGTAAGGACAGGAGAAGGGGGAATGGCTTCCCACTGCCAGAGGGCAGGGTTAGATGGGATATTGGGAAGGAATTGCTCCCTGAGAGAGTGGGGAGGCCCTGGCACAGGTTGCCCAGAGCTGTGGCTGCCCCTGGATCCCTGGAAGTGTCCAAAGCCAGGCCGTGCAGGGCTTGGAGCACCCTGGGCTAGTGGAAGGTGTCCCTGCCCATGGCAGGGGTGGGATTGGATGGGCTTTGAGGTCCCTTCCATCCCAAACCATTCTATGAGTCTGTGATTTTAACAGTTTTATCTTATTTTGTATATCCTGGCTACCAGCCATGATGCCGGACAAAGGAATTCCCACTCTTAATGAAAAGGTATGAACTGCTTTTGCTGATTATCCTGTACCTGCAGATGAACTTGAAGGAGGATCCTGACTAGTTGAAGGAAGATCTGACTCATCAGATGCTTGAACAGATTCTTCTTCTTGCTGGCTATCGATTTCTAGACCTGCTTCTGAAGTAATGCTAGAAGGGAAGGAGTGGGAGGAGAAGCATGGAAGTGTATTTACATAGTTTCAAAAAGCTCAGGAAAAAAACCCCTGTCTTGGAACACAGAGATTCAATGAAAATCAAAAGTAAAATACAGCATAAAATTATAAACTATCCCCTTTTGGATCTTTACTTCATCATAATTCAACATACAGCAATTATTATAAATATTAAAAGTTGCACTTGTAAAGCAAAAGACAAAATTATTTGTCTACAAAATTCAGTAAGAACTCCTTATTCCACCCTGATGCTTCATCTTTTGTACATGCACTGTCTTGACTGGGTGACTTAGCCATATATGTGTGCTTTGCATGAAGCGTGATTTTCTGTATTACACAGGAATACCTTAGTCTTTATT
Organism: Corvus kubaryi; assembly: GCF_017639235.1. Classification (NCBI taxonomy): domain Eukaryota; kingdom Metazoa; phylum Chordata; class Aves; order Passeriformes; family Corvidae; genus Corvus; species Corvus kubaryi. The sequence continues at coordinate 1,284,554 of NW_024581118.1, forward strand.
CTGCAAACTGATCCTTCAACCCATGTCTTGCCATCCGTATTTGACTACTGCAGACTCCTCTGCATTCTTAAAAAATATAATTTTTTTTTTTTGTGACTTTTATATCAACTTTCTTAAATCCCAAGGAGAAAATCAGCAGAAAACACCATTACCAAACGCTGTCTGAGCTGCCCCTGAGTGACAATGAACATGCCAGAAGCACTACCAAAACCAAAATAGTGGTGCTTTACCCTTCAGACTCCGCCTCTGCGAAGACCTCATCGGCATCGTCGCCGGCGCCGGGCTCGGTGGTGGTGGACAGGCTGCCAGTGGAGGTGGTGACCATGGGCACGGACTGGGACGCGTGCTCCGAGGCGTCGGCCGAGGCACTCTCTGTGAACACCGTCACTGCGGGGAGCACAGGCAGCCTCAGCCCCTGCCCACAGAGCCCCTGCCCGGGACAGGCAGCTCGGGGACAGGCTGCCCTGTGCTCCTGAGGCATAATCATGGGGAATTATTCCCTGCTTTGCTCTGCAAACCCCTGCCTCTTACCTGGTGCTGCTACTTGTAATGGTGTTGTGGGGACACTACGACCCCCCGATTCCTCCTCGTGGGCAAGGAACAGTGGGGTTTCATACATCCCTAAACCTGCAACACAAAGTTCCAGTGACAATCTATCCAAATAAGCAGCTAAAAAAAAAGGATTAACTGATGTCTTCCCTCTGAACACTTGATGAAATCCAGCCACTTGTATTTAAGCAGATTTTTGTTATTTTGTTTTGACTTACTGTCAGAGCTGGTCGTAATTTATTGGAAGGTAAAACCTTGATGAAAATATTACTGCTTGTTTTTTAACTTTCATCCTTGCCTTATGCCATTATTTTGCTGTGAGCTGTCTCCAGAGAACAGCCTGTGTTCCATGCCAACAGGGATGCCAGGGAAAGGGACAGATTCAGACCAACAACAAGCACAACAGCTTGGCCATCTCTGAGCAGGTAAGGATATAGCCCAAAGATTTCTTTGCATTTGCTGTTTTCCCCTATTGTTTCACTACAGGGAAGCTACAACCAACAGTAAAATTGAAGTTAAAAACCATTCCTTCAATATTTCATTCAATTTCAAAATCCTAACACAACTAGAAATGTAGCAGTTTGAAGAAAACATCTTCTCACTTTCTGTTATTCTTTCTCTGCTGACAATTATTTATGAGTTGCAGGTTTCCACACTTCAACAATTTCCTGAAGCAGAATTGTGTTCTGTTGACTGAATTATCTCTTTTTCACTCAAAGACCCATGGAAAAGAGAGCCCAGAACTACTTTACCTCCTTGTGATGCCAGCTGCCCAAGATCAGAGTGACTGGAGCTGGTTTGTGGCATATCTTCAGGGGGCCCAAATCTGAACCGAGGAACTCCAGCTACCTGGGGGGAACTGGCAAAATACAGACTTAAGGAATTCTGCAAATTCCCCAAAGATGGGGGCAGGGGGGAAGAACTTTCTGACCAAGAGAACAAATCATGCATGAGACAAAATGAACTAATACTGACCATAAAAATCAGCTGAGCTACTGCTGAATAAACAGCAATTAGCTTCTCAAATTATTGGGAATGCATTCAAAATCAGTAGAACAGTCCTGATGAGAATATTCTTTACTTATCCGTTCTATGAACTCTCAGAATTTTAAGTGGATTGCTGGACATGTCCAGAACATCCCAAAGCAAAAATGGAACTAACTTTTCCTACTTTTATTGGCAGTATTAATGGGGAGAGAGGAAGAATGAGGAAGGAAATCAGATATAACATTTTTTTGTTTGTTTAATGTCTTCTTAGATCACCAAGTTACAATACACTGGAGATTATTCACTTCCTAATTTGCTGATCAGTTATATGACACACAATTCAAACAATAATTACTTATCTGCACATGCAGCTATCCATCCTACTACCTAGCATGTTACTCCAATCACAAGTTCATTTAATGTAAATTTATTTTCATTCCACTGGAAAACAGAAAGAAAACAAATAAAGAATAGAGAAAAGCCTTTTTTTTTTCCTTTTTCTTTTCACACTACTTACTGAATGGCTTCTGCAAATCCATCTGTACGATGTGGAACTACAAGAGTTGGTGTGCTTGGAACTGTTCTGTCCTCATCATCAAAGAAGTGCTGCTGCTGGAAAAAAAGAGACTGATATGAGAGCCTACAATGTATTTCCAGTTTTTACCAGCTGAGATACAGGTTGATTTTTCCACACAGTCCAGCAAAACAAAGACAGATTTAGCTCTAACAAAATTCTTGTTTAATTTCCGACATGAAAAGCTGATGCCTTTGATCTCACAAAAGGTACTTTAGTCAGTCAGTCTCTTTTCTCTCACTGAACCTGCATTTGTTCTGCCAAATACAGCTGAATAAAGGGTTCAAAATTAGCTGATGGGACAGCATAAACTAGCCTTGTTCCTTTAGGATGAGCCTGAACCCAGCATGACTTTTTCCAGCAACATAGCCACTGTGACTGACTCTAAAAACAAGTAAAACCACCTTAGACAAAACCAATTGAGCCTCTTTTGAAGTCTTTTACTTCCTGGGAGTTTTCTAGTCCTTGCCTTCCATTAACACAGGAATTAACAGGAGTAGGATATTTTCTGCAAGACTACAGAAACCATCCCCCCCTGAAATCAGCAGCCAGGCTTCTTTAACAACCAAAATAAACCCCAAGAATTAGGAATGTTCCCTCAAAGCAGGTCTTTAGTAGTAGATTTTGATACACTCACCATTCCACCTATCCCAGGGGTCAGCTGAAGTCCTCGCCCCACCGACTGTCTTCGAGTCATCTGGATTCTCTTTATGGGAAAGAAAAGAGGGAAGTAGTGTAAATGTGGTCCCATAATTCTAACAACATACAAGCATTCAGTCAGAGCCAAGGGCAGCAGCTAATTGAGCAAATACAGCAATCATCATGAAATCACAGAATATCCTGCGTTGGAAGGGACCCACAAGGATCATCAAGAACAACCCCTGCATGCAGGACAGCCCCAAGAAATCCAGGAAGAGCCTGAGAGCGCTGTCCAAACACTCCTGGAGCTCTGGCAGTCTTGGGGCCATGAGCAGGCTCCCTGGGGAGCCTGTTCAGTGCCCCACCACCCTCTGGGGTACAATGTGTATATTCTGGGCAAGTGACAGTAACATTCTACTCAAGTCTCTACCAAATACAGAAAACTTGCACACAGAAATATTGTGATCCCAAGTCTCAGCCCAAGTTAATGGTAAAGGATCGTTTCAGTCAGGATATGTTTGAAGAATTCCTGTTTTTAATTTACAAAATTTACAAAAAATTTACAAAATTTACAGGTCTTCAACAAAGCATAATCATGGGTCAGGCACTGACTGTGAAAGGTTTAACTTGGAAAATAAATGGCAGCATTCCTTTGCCCCATCTACATTGGGGAAGAGACTCATAAAAACCTTCCAATGTGAGCTACAACCTGGTCAAGAAAAGCTTTTTTAGTGAAAATATCATCAGCCCCTGACTGACATAGCACTGGTATAATATAGTAAGAATTCCAAGATAAGAAGCAGTAAGGCACTTGGGATGGATTTATATGTCCCTGTCCAGACATTAAGTCACTTTGCTCAGCTACCATTTCTAGGATGCTGAACAGCTGGCAACTTTTTTCCCCAATGGATTTTATTTATAAGAAACCATACAGTAATTTTTTTCAAAGTCTTCTGAGGTGTTGGAGCTGGTTTGTACCTGCACTGGGGGCCCCAGCTCCTGGGGAGGGGCGTGGATGGTGAGCCGTGGGGGCAGAGGGTGCGGTGGCCTCCTTGGGGACTGCGGGGGCCGCGGGCCCTGGCGCTCGGATGCCGATGACGGCTGCTGCTCCCTCGGGCTCTCGTGGGGAAACGTGGACTCTGCAGCACTTGTGCTACCTTCTCCTACAACACAAATACACAGGGGGAAACCTTAGGAACCACGTTGAAAACATGAAGGCAAATCTTCCAATTCTGCCACGAATTAACACCTTTCTTCCCTTGCAAGCCTGGGGACAGCCCAGTATTGTTATTTAAAACCACTTAAAGAGGACTTCGGTCAGCTACAACAGCAGCACTGAAACCAAGCATTAACTATTAAGGTGCTGATTTAGAGACAGATTAATCCATGGAGCCATTCAGCTTCCACAGCAACCACAGCTTGCAGGATTTTCAATGGAATTTAGAATAAATCCAGAAAAGAACATTTCAAAAGAATCCACATTGCAGGTTGAAATGGCCTTTAGTATTTCACTCGTAATTTTACTTTTAAGTGGAGATTTTTACACATGGAAAATAGCCTCTACATTTCCCTCCCCCTACATACACAGACTGTGAAAAAACATGGAATAACTATACCACTGTTTTGGGAATCTGCTGCCCTTTGGTTGCTTTCAGCTCCTCCCATGCTCTCCTCAGTCTCTGTTCCAGGATCTGTACCATCAGCACCCTAAAACCCCACATAAACAGGGTATGACTAAACAAATTATAGGTTGTAAAGAGACTATAAAAGCAGTACAAAAGTAGTCAGAAAGTAAACGAAGTCAAATATATGACAATCTTAAAAGATTTCTGTACATATCTATAGCATTAGGTAAACATATTCTCAACTGTATGAGATTTCAGAAGTTTTGAGTACCTGTGCATACACAAACCTGAACAATGTAGCCACCATCATTTAATAGCAACAGACAGTGAAATAACCAGCTCTTGAAAAGCGTCACCAGCTTTGCAACCACAGTATTTGCTGCTGGCTGCTGTGCTTTGTATTTTCATTCAGCCCTCTTAAAAATTCCAAGTTGATTTTTCTTGTGAAAACACCAGTTATAAGAAATTACCATCACCCAGTAGCAGTCTCCACTTTTGGGGATGAATTCACACCAAGATTTTCTTTTTCGAGCATTCACATCTGTGCATTACAGCACCAATTTGTTGCAAGAAATTTAACAGGCTATAAAAGAAAGGTACAAATCTCACCTCAGCATCGTCTGCTTCATATCCATCATTGCCATCAGCACTACCAGTTCCTTCATTGCTGTCGTCACCTTCATCTCCCATCCCCGTGTCTTCATCATCATCCTCATCCTCCTCTTCCTCATCGTCATAATCCTGTGATGAGACAACAAAAGAGCCTTAGGGAAGTGCAGAAAGGGGAGTGGAATAGGCTGGATGTGGTGCACATATCAACACCCACCCAGACACTCCCTGTCTCCTTCTTCAACAGGACAAGGGTAGGAAAGAAGATGGAAAAGCCTGAGAGTTCAGATAAAGGAAGGTAAAAGAAAAATTAAAGGTGAATTAGCAGGTAGCTTTAAAACACTGCAGATTCAGGCAACGTAAATACAGACCACTTACACAGTCAGAAATAGTTTGATTAAATTAGTCCTGCCTGGTGAGTTTTACAGTTGATGAAAGGCAAAATCATAAAGGAATTCCATGATATACATACTTCCTGCTCCCCTTCGTTTTCTTCATCATCATCTTCATCGTCACTATCAATTACAATGACATCATCTCTCTTGGACTGGCCATCCTGAGATGAAGTGGTGTTTTGTTGGTCTGACTGAAGGGATCCAAGATCTATTGGGATAGACTGGGAAGTCTCCTCGCTGTCCTCCATGGCAGTGTACTCTCCCTGGGTCACACCCTGCCAAAGACCAAAGGCAATCACCAGAACAAACAAAATTAAATGCACCATGTACAACAGCAAGAGAACCCAACTCTGATGCTCAGAGGACAAACAGTTATTGCTGTTCCTCAAAAACTGACCAGAGGAAAGGACAAGAAAGAATGTGATAGGTGACTTAGTGACTGAACAGTGCAAGTCTAAACTTTAAAACATTTTAAGTGGTTTCCATGGAGGAGACCACTTAAACTTGCAGGATTCCATTTGCGATTTCACTTCCAAATATACTGAGAGTTTGGGGGGCAGATGGCTATTTCTGCTGAAGATTTGGGCTTTTCAAATACGCTTACTTCTCCAATGGAGTCTTGTGAGTCTTGATTGTATGTTTGTGCCTCCACCTCTCCATCAGTGCTCTCTTCTGCTGTCACTTCCTCCTGGAAGAACAAATATTTTTCTCATTTAAAACACATCATTAGCCCTAAACATGTTTGAGATTTTATTTTACTTGTTATAAAAAAAAAAAAAAAAAAATTATCTTTTCCCACAAAGATTATGGGCAGCATTTTCTCCCCCTTCCTTAGCAATGCTTTTATCAAGAACCTCACTTCCCTGCCCTGGAGAAATACAACTTCCCCAGTCCACTGGATCTCAGCATCCCGCAATTTTTTCAGGACAAGAAATGAATCATCAAAGTTTCCCATTCTAACTCCAGCCTCCCAGATTCTTAAGTGATAATGTTCTTACACAATCTTGCCCTTTTCCTGTTATGAACATCCCTCTGGCACAGAGTTAATAAAACATCTTTGGCTTCCTCAACACTGTTCATGAGTGGCCTCCTGTGAGGTTCTGTCTCAATTTCATCCCTTTTTCACAGCACATCCCAAATCCCTCACACCAGCATTCACATGCATCTTCTGTAGGCTTTTCTAGCAACTCATCTTTGCTTCCCATCTCCTCAAATACACTGTTTGTCCAGAATTACTGTGGATAAACATCTTCCAAACCACACTGAAAGAAGTTTGAACTTCTTCCTCCTCAATCCTAGGATATGGCCCTCTCTCTTCCATCCTACAGGTTGAGATTTACGTCATTCATTCTAACTGGTTTAACCTCTGCCTTTTTAGATATCCAAATATAACTGTTTCCTCCCCAAGAGATTAGAAAGTCAATTAAGAATTCACTGATTTGCTCTGAAGTAACACATTTGCTCTTCCCATTAAAATCCTACAAAGGGATAGATGAAGTAGTAGAACTTCATGTTTGTGCAAACCTCAGGTCCAACTCTCTGCATGATTCTCAGTTTCTTTGAAGGAAGTGCATCCACTGTTTCCTCAGAGATCTGGTCCGAGTTCTCCACGGTGTTGTCCTCCTCTTCCTCTCGGGAGCGTTTAGACAGCGAGGAACTGGGGGTAGCTGAAACTTCAAAGCCTCTCAGTTATTTTCAGAACAACATATGTACAAACCAGAAATCAAAAGCTTTGGTATTTTCCTCTGAAGATCACCTCTATTTCTGCACTGAATGACAACAATCAAAATCACAGTGAGCTGTTTCCTAGGCCATGAAAACATCAACCCCTTTAGTTACAAGTCTTAAGCTCTCAGGCCTTCCTTCACAACTTAACTGACCCTAACTATAAGCCTCAGGGTACAACTCAACTATTTCTTCCAACATCTTTGCTTTGGACAAGTACACCTAAAAATTTAACAGAGTTTCAGATGCAAACAGAAAACCCCAACAGTTTGCAGAAATGGTTCTTTTGGGGAACAAATATTCTATTTACACTGCGTAGGACAAACAGATGTGCAACAGTGAAATACAGCGAGTAGCTTTAGAGTACCTCCTCTGTTTTAAATTCAAGCTTAAGTAGCTTACTCATGGCTCCTAAAATGAACCTTGCTCACAGTGCCATGGAAACAGAGCCAGCAAGGTTTAATGTACTAAACTCTAAAGCTGCTCTGAATAAGACAAACACCAAGTTTCATTTTCTTTCTACCTTAAGGAATGCAGTGCCAACAGCATTTCAGAGGCCCCATTTCTGACAGTTCAGGAAGGAAGCCTAACTTCCAAAGTTCTTAAAACGTGCAGTAAACTAAGGGAGGGAGAAAAGGCACGCACTGAAGTGAGGCCTGGTTTGCCAAGGGTCTAACTGGAGCTACTTACAGGGAACTGTTGAGCAAAGCAGGCCTACCAAATGACACCAACCTGTGCCAAACACGGCTGTGGAGGTGGAGGGCCTCTCTATCTGGGAGCTCTGCACCACCTCCAGGATGGCAGCGGCTGGCTCCTGAGCTGCAGGCTCCATCTGAGCGTGGCTTTGCTGGGTGGGCTGCACAAATGCAGTGGCCTGTGTCTGCTGCTGCACAGTCAGGATGGGCTGGGCCAGGGAAGTCTGCACGTTGGGGCTGGTGGAGCGCACGGAGCCGCTGGCGCTCCCGAACACTGGGACGTGCTCCACGGGTCCCTCCGATTGCATGGCTGGAAGGCAAACAGCAGCACAGTCAGGGTCTTCACTCATCCAGCACGGCTCACATTCTCCCTCTCACGCTGCCCTCAACAAGCACAAGCAGTGCTTTGCAGATGAATTAATGTTATGCACATCTCCAGCTGAGGAACCACCAACTTTGCTGCAAGTAGAACGGTCATGCAAGCGCAACACTCCAAGACATGCAGGGACAATGACACCGGGAGGCCCTTCCAAACTGACTACCACCACCATTTCAAGGCAAAGGTAGCACTTTTAAGTACCGAGGATCCTTGTACTACAATCAAAAGCTCACCTTCCTGAGTCTCCACCTGTGTTGTTGGCATAACTGTGGCTGTGGGGGTAGTGGTGGGATTGGTGACTGTGGCAGGAGTCACCATTGGACGGATGCTGGCCCTTGGAGTAGACTTATTCCCAGCTATGGCAGCAGCAGTCACTTTACTGGGAGTTGACACAACAGGAGTTGGTTTAATGTTTGCTGTTGGGGGATCTGAAGTGCTGGCACTGAAAAACAGATTGGTTTCATCATGGTACAGAAAGCAGATTTTAAAAATAACAAATATATTCTCATAGCCAGAAACTCTTTTTTAAAGCTTTTACATTTAAAAGCCTGACAACAGCATAAGGAATTGTCTTCCAAACTTTTTATAGCTGAAAGAAGAGAGACATACTACACCATCAATACCATTTTATCCATCTTGGAGGACTGACAGATTTCTTCCAAGGTAATCAAGTAGGAATCTAGATCAAAATGTTCGTACTGTTGGCTGTGCTGGGACTTTTATTACAGTGAGTAACACACCTTACATCAAAACTGATTCACTCAATACAGAGCAACAGCATCTCTTGGCTGAGACAAGGGGCAGCCAAATTTGTGGAGACATTTTTGAAAGCCTTGCTGTCTAAAGGATGCAGTTTTAACAGCTGAGAGGGAGTTTGTTATCCCAACTCACAGCAACATTTCCCATTTCAAAGCTTAGGCGTTTGACTATTTTATCTGTCATTAGAGTTATCTGTTCAGTCCATTTCTCATTCTTGCACAAGGAAGATCCTTCCCAAAACCAAAAAGGCTAGTTAACAATCAAAATTATATTATCAAAGTTAACAAACGACTTCAAAAATCTTGAAGTCTGAAAACATTTAAAAAAATCTTCCATGTTTCCCAGATACCATGTTCCTGGTGGTTAATACGGCAGTTTACAGCTTAAAAGCTCTATTGATTACACGTAGCTGAGGAGGAATGTATTATGTCAATCAGTATCTTCCCAGTTGTGATAAACCCAAGAAATATCAACCACAGAAACTCTGCAAAGCCCTTGAACTCACATTCCTCTTTCACCTGAAGCTGGAGTAGACTTGAGTGAGATTTGCCTCTGCTGTTCCGAGACCTATTAGGTAAGGAACAGAAAGATCATGTCATGTACACATGAAACAGAGCAGGCAACAAGGAAAACACTTCAGCACTTTGCTAACAAGTCTGTGAGAGAAATGCTTGCTGGGCATTTACCTGAGCAGACTCCATAATTATGGCAAATTCCCCAAACCAAATCATACTAGCCATACCAAGGCTGGAATACAATTTTGTAATTGCTCAGGTATTTTCTGAAGCTTTGAGACATGAACCTGTTACACTGAATGCATCGGTAAAACACAAAAGATAGAGGGCAGAGTGTGAACAGCTCCTTGGCTGATTCACAGCGAATGACAGAACTGCCTGCTTGTTGGCACTGGGAATTCTGATTAGGGCAGGGAATTTAAATTAAGTTCTGAACCCTTCCTGAAACCAGCTGTCGGGGTTTTAGTTTAGTCTTAGTTTTTTCCTGTTAAAGGAATTTTCTCCCATATGCATGTTGCTAGGGGACAAATAGCTGTACTTAAGAAAGACAAAAAGGGGGGTGGGGCGGGCCTGGCTACTCCTTTGTCTACACCTGGGTGTGGGGTCAGTTCGCTCTGAGCGTCCGGAGAGAGAAGCTGCAGAGAAAGGAGCTGCTGCTTCTTTCTTTTTGGCCGTTCTTTCTTCCTGCTGGAAACAACGCTGGGACCCCAAAAGCCGCTTTCCCTGCCCTGCTGGAGGCCGAGCTGTGGCTGCCCTGCCCCGCTGCTGCTTCGAGCTTTCGCTACGCTGTAGCCCTGCTCGCCCTGCCTGCCTGGGGCTCCGTGGGTTTTTCCCATCTGGATACATCTCGTCTGCCACCCGGGATTGGCCTTCGTCCCTGCCGTTCTAGCCTGCCGTTCTAGCCTGCCGCTCTAGCCTGCCGTTCCAGCCTGCCGTTCCAGCCTGCCGTTCCTGAGAGCCCGGGATCGGCTGCCCAGGGGTTTGTGAAGCCTTTGTTCCATCCCTTCCCGGGATCCCAGGGCACCGGTGCCGCGTGTTTCCCGAGCTCGCTCCGGAGCGCCCCCTGCAGCCGCGGGGGAACCATCGCACCTGCCCTGCTCACCGGGAGCCGCCAGCGCCCCTGCCGGCTGCGAGCGGAACTGCACCCGAGGGGAAAGGGCCTGACAGCCGAGAGGGCTGGCACTGGGTTTGTGATTGCTGTTACTGCCATAGTTGTTGTTTTGTTGTTGTCAAACAAAGAGAGTAAAGAACTGTTATTCCTATTTCCCACATCTTTGCCTAAAGGCCCTTGATTTCAAAATATAATAACTTGGAGGGAAAAAGGGGTTATATCTGCCACTTCAAGGGGGGCCTCTGCCTTCCTTAGCAGACACCTGTCTTTCAAAACCGAGACACCAGCCTGTGTATTTCCAAGAGCAGGGCACGGTGGCACCTGAGTCCAGGCTAGGCACTGGTGGCCTGGCTGCTGTCCCAGGGCTGCCTGTCAGGACTTTTTGTACCTTGTTTGTGGACTCCGGGGGCTCGTCCCGCTGCTCGTGGTGCCGCTCCTGCTGCTCCCGGAGCTCCCTCTCCAGGCGGCAGATCCGCCCCTCATACTGGGACTTCAGGGCGCTCATCCGCACCTCCAGCTCCGTCTTCTGCTCCTCCAAGGAGCTGCTCTTCTGCTTCCACTCCTCATTTTCCTTTGTGAGCTGTTCCTTAGTACCTGGTGGAACAGGAAAGGGTTCAGCCTCGCTGAATCTGCACACTGAATGCCTGGGTGTTTTACCAGGTCACTGAAGTGTTCTGAAATCCTAAAAATGTTAAGCTACAAGAGGAAATCTGGGAGGCAATTATGCCATTTTTCTATTTAATTGCAATTAAAAAAAAAGAAACCAAAGGTAGAAAAATATATAATAAATATAGATAAATAAAAAACTTAAACAAGTAGTCCCAAAAGAACAGGATGTTTTCTGCAAGCTCTCACACCATCATTCCTCTCAGTGACATTTAAAAACAGAGGAGACAATGTGTTTTGCACCTGTACATTTAGGGAAGGGGAGAATTACCCAAGCTGTTACTAGGGCCAATCTGCTCTAATCAACAGAAGGATCAAAAATGGGGGTTATCATGTTGGCTGGCCAAAAGTAAGCAAAACTTTTTCTATGTCCAGTGTACACAGCTAGTTATGTACCTCTAGCATCCCTGGAGGAATTCAATTTCAAACTTTAGAACAATTCCTGCAGCATCTAGCCTAGAAAACACTTTTCAGTAAAATATGAAGCAGGCCATATTTCGCAAGCATCCTGTCTAAAGGTTTTTCCATAGAAATAATCAAAAATCTCTAAGGACAGAAAAAACAATTATAATACCAGCTAACTGTGCAATTTTCTGCTTGGCTGCAAGCAAGGTCTTCCTAGTTTTCTCCTCCTTCTCGGTGATCTGTTGCCTGAGCTGCTCTTCTTGAGTAGTCTTCTCTTGTAGATCTTGATGGAAACGGGCCAGTTCTGCCTGTAGCTGCATTATCTGCTCCTGGAGATTTCTAACTTCAGTTTCCTTTTCTGTTACTGTCTAGGGAGAGAGAAAGATTGCAATTGTTGGCCACAACCAACAACTCTGGCAAATACAGAGCCCAAGTTCCAAGGAGCTGGTATTAGCTGGCCACTGGATTAGGGTTAAAAGGCTTCTTATCAACAACAGGAGTTCAGTCCTCTCTGAACGCAAGAGCTGAAGAACAGCATTCTCTTCCCACTTATTCCAGGAAATAATGTGAGACACACTAGACACAGGATTTAAAGCAGGCTTAAGATCCCTCTTTCCCAAGAACGTAGAGGCCACTTCCCATATTTCTGTGACATGCATTAAAACACCCTCCCATTCTTCACTTGTAGGAACCCAGAATGCAGAGAATATTTCTCTGCCTGTTTTGAAGGGTTCTACCCCCCTGGACAACACTGGTTTTGACCTTTATCCTTGGAGAAAATTGCCTACCCTCTGGGAAGAATTAGAATCTACACTGGTGTGAACTAGGTTATAGAATACTAGGTAAGATTGTCACAGGGTGAAAAATTGAGAGGATTTGGGTTTGTTAATATAGTAAATAGATAAAAGAAAAAAACATCAAAATGGAGGATTGTTGTTCTCCAGACTGTCTTCTTCTACTGCTCCATATTCTGCAGTAGAAGTAGTTTGGGATGATTGGATAAAGAATTCCACAGTTCCTGTCTACGTGACTAGATGATTATTATACATTGGTGGAAAAGTAAAAATAATGTATGCTTTTAGTGACCATTGGTTGATTTACCTTTAAAAAGGCTGTGTAATCTTGATAATTTGGCATTCTCCTGCATTCTCTGCTCTGTGCTATGTCTGGGTCACGTTAAGTGGCTCTCTGTTTCTCTGATAAGACTTAATAAACAACTATCTGAAAGCAGAGAAGGCTGAAAGTCCCGTTCATCTCTCGGACTCCTGGCAAAGACTCTAAAATTCTCCCCCATCAGGGGAGGTGTAATTAAGGCACGGTCAGTGTCATTCACTGTTACACACTTAGGGCTGCAGTGGAGAACAGTACTCCAAAATTACTCGCTGTTCTTACCTTCTGTAAGCTTTCAACCTGAGTCTCCAAATTCTTTGTCTTCACTTCAGCTTGACTGAGAGTGTCTTTTAGCTCTTGTACTTCCTGGGCAGAAACTTGGTCTTCTTGTTGTTCTGCCAAAGGCTGAGTTGATGCTTCAGCAACCATCTGAAAGGCATCAAGGGGTACCAGGCTGAAGGGGACTATCTAATCACAATGTCATTACTTTCGCAAGATGCTTTTGTGTGCCAAGTGACCAGTTTAGAAGTTCTGGGCAAACCCCGGAACTCTAAGGAATGCTCCATTTCAGTTCTATCTACCTTATCATGCTGTGCTTTCAGCTCCTCATACTGAGTCTTGTACCTGCGACCAATTTTCTTGACCTGTGTTATAGTTTTCACTTTCTCCTGTATGTCGGCCACTTTAGCATCCAGTTCTTTCTGCAAAGTGTCCTTTTCTGTTCTTATTTTAGTTACTTCATCCTTCAGGCTCTGAACAAGATTCTGGCTTGTAGTCAAGGATGCATTAGTTCTAAATGACAAGAAATCAGAGGGAGATGCAAACAAGATGCTTGAAAACATATCTACATTTCAATATCACTTATTTATGCAACATCACAGGCATTATCTGTAGTGGATTATGTTTTCTAGGATTTTGCAATACAGAACAGAAATCATTCTACAATATATTACTTTGGAATGATTGCAGCTAATAGCTTGCAAAACATCTCTCATTTCACCTTACCTGCTTGTTATCAAGCCACTGAAAGAATACCAAAGGTTTCACAGTTACATGGAGACAAGAAATTACACTTCCACATACAGCTATAATTAGAATCTTTTGCTTTGCACAAAACCTTTTACAAATTGACTAATACCACACCTGGCAACTTCTGCTTTAAGCCTGCCTGTTTCTTCACTCATCTGTTGGACACGCTTGGCATTTGCCTCCTTCTCGGAGAGCAGCTTTCGATACTCTTCAAGATCGGTGTCCTTCTGCTGGCTCAGTAAGTGCTGAAAGAGGGAGAAAATGGGCATTTTTGTAAAATGATTACACAGTTATAGCCAGAAAATCTCTTTGAATTAGAGCCACTGCTTTTGCATTTTGATATGGAATAGCCAACTTTGAAGCTGCATGAACAAAGCTTTAACATTCAAACGTATTTCTTAGTTTTTTATTCTGCATAAGGAAATGTAGCACTTTTTTTTAGTTGTTTGACTGGTGGGGCCTTTTTCCCACACAATGTTCTTTGAAAGGAGGCATTGCCCCACCTGAGTCCGGGCTTTCCAGCGTTTAACATCCTCTTCCAAGAGCTTTTTCTCTGCCTGCAGCATCCCACTCTTCTCACTGAGCTCAGCATTCGACTCTTGCAGGGGCAGGATGTCTGCCTCGAGCTTGCGTACCTGGGAAAGCAAAGAAAGGGCTTACACTCTGCATCTCAGGAAACGGAAGGAATCCCTCAGGAAAAAGTCATGACAGAGCTTATTTCCCAACTCTCGGCCTTCCAGTGGTCAGCTAGAGGAAGAGAAAAGGACAAGGACAACAGCAGGGGATGATCTTACAGAGAAAAAAAATATTGGTACAACTTCCCAATCTTAGATGCTCACTCTCACTTTGGTACAGGAGAGATTATTAATGTTAAAATCCAAGGCACTGGATTCCATTAAAATAAGCACCATCTCCCTTTTAAACCCTTAATAAAGCTGTGGTCTGTTTTGTATGTATTCTTGTGCCATTTTTAGTTTAATTGCTGATAATATCCTTGTTCCTGCTATACCTCTAGCCACGGATAAACACTGACTTTCAGGTTCACATAAATGGAACTGAACTTCAAACTTTCCAATGTCTTTTAAAATTCAAACTAGAAAGTTTCCTCACTAGTGTATGACTTCAAGGAATAATTAAAATCTAAATCATGTATTTACCATAACTAGCAATGGTATATCCAGACATTTAACTCATACACTGAATATCTGACAGGTTTATGTGAAGCTCAGTACTAACCTTTGCTTGTATCTGCTGTAGCTCTTGCTCCAGCCTCTCCTTCTCCTCCCTTAACATCTTGTTGGTTTCTATGAGTATGTTCATGGTCTCAGTTTTCTTCATCAATTCTTCATGCTGTGCAATAGTTTTTGCTGTTACCTGTGGAAAGATTCAACTCAGTCATTTGTTTTGCTTGCACGTGCACATCTACTCCACCTGGATCTGGTATAACGCCACCTTGGGAAGCTATCACGGCATTTGTTATCTCACATGTACATTCAAAACAAGTAAATACGACTTAAGAAGCAGGAGATGGGGGGGGAGAAAAGATAAACGATCTTTTCCCTAATTATGAGATTCTGGAATTGCCACGCTTTCTCACAAGACTCAGAACAAGACACTCCATTTTGTTATAAGGAATCCCAGTCTAAAAACCCCCAAATTCTTTTAAAAATTCATTTCTGGGCACAGGCAGCCCCCGAACAGCCCTGTACTCATTGAAATCACAAGCACTAACCCCCAGCCATACCTGCACCTTCTCCCTCTCAGCATTGAGGCTGTCCTGCAGCTCCTGGAGCTCCCTCTCCAGGTGCTCCACTCTCTGGCGGTACCGCAGGCTCTCCACCTGCGCCACCTCGAACCTCGTCTCAGCAATCTCCTTCTCCCGACGGATAAACCTGCAGGGAGGAGTTCAACACCACATCACACCAGGAAAATGTTCTCATGTAGTGCAACCACCTCCTACCTAGCAAAAAAGCACTTGAATTTTTAATATTATCCTTCAAGTATGAAGTAATACAGAACTATTTAAGCTCAAATCTAATTTATAACCCCCAGGAGAAGGAACCCAGAGCTAAGGTTACCTAAGAATCTCCAAGATTTGTTCCTGGGATTTGCCTTCCTCACTAAGAGAAACATTTGCTGCAGTTGGGATGGCTTCTTTCATGGAAGTCACCATCTTATTGCTCATGCTCTCCAGCTGCTCATGTAATAATCGATTTTGTTTTTCCAGATCCTCACAGCGGGATGCAAGTTTTGAAGCCTCATCCTACAACAAAATCATTCATGGACTGTGATTTCTGTGGCTGAATTTCTATTAACTGAAAAAACCCACTGACACAGCAAAGCTCATCACACCTTGATCATTCTCTCTCTCTCTTCCCAGGAGGCTTTGGATTCCAAGAGCTCAGACTCCACTTTCCGAGCGGCCTCCTCCAGCTGCTGCCTCACCGCTGCGTTCTTGGCGACTTGTTCTTTGATGGCCTGTAGTGCCTCCACATCAGCAGCATGAAGCATCAATTCCCGCTCATATTTGTTCTGAGCTTCAGAAGCCATCATTGCCTGCACAAAACCAGAATAAATAAACTCTGCTACCCTTACTTTGTACGTTTGACATGTACAAAGAGACAAAATCAGTGACCACAAAGCAAAAAGAAAACCACTGTTCAAAACCTCTGCTATTCTCAAGGACAGGAAACATGGAAATGCTCATCTACTATATTTGGGGTTGGATTAAACAGCCAGAAGTTTTTCAACATCCTTGACACCGATTAGTGCTGCTGAAATTCTCATCTGCAGAAAAGTAAATTCCCTTTAAAAAACAAGGCAATAATCTTATCCGCTGCTGCTAAATATCACATTGCCCCACAGCTGCAAAAGATGACAATTATGTTTTGGGTTAGAAAAATACTTTCCCCATTGTCTTAGGGGGAACATTTTCTGCTCCCTCTTCAGGACATGGAGGCAGCAATTAATTAAAACCAGCTAATTACAGTCCCAAACAAATCTTTTTACATAATGAAATGGACCTTAGAGACAGAAATCTATTGCATTCGATAAGCAGCTGCTCCCAAAATAGAGAATGTGCTCTCCCAGCACTTTTCCTGCCTCCAGACGTCCCTGAGTAACAGCTTAGAGTTCAGCTGAAAGTTAACACGAATTTTGCTGTCCCTGGCTAAAACAGGCAAACACCACAAACATACCTGTTCCTGGCAGTCCCTCCTGGCCTGTTGTTCATTATTCAGAGCTGTGCTGGCTCTCTGAAGAGCTTCCTGAACTTCTGACTGCACAGCTGACAGACTCTTCTTCAGTTCTGAAAGCTGCAGTGACAGGGGAACAACAAAAACAATGTAAGGACAAACACAGGACTAAGTGGCAAAGTATTTGGCAGAGTACTGAACACAGTCATTCATAATGGTGATTATTATTTATAGATTAAAATTAGTATTAAAAGAGACAAATACTTTCTATATTTTGACTTATTAATATACAGAGCTCTTTCCCAGTAAAAATATAATCCTTTACTTTCAGAGTTGGACCTGCAGTAATTCTAGTTACAGTCATTTTGTATCCTTCTGAAACCTCTCACAAAGGCTGTTACTTATGTTTTCCTGCTCAAAGCTCACACTGAGAGTGACACCTTTAAAAACACAATCACTCCACTGAAGTGACACTCTTAATGTACTGCCCAAGTTTGGAAACCTCTCACAAATTCAGGTACCCTGTGTACACTCTGAAAGATCTGGTTCAGGGCACTGCTGTACTATGAAACCCAAGTGAAGCTGAGGAAGCTTTGTGAAAGGCCATTCCTGGGGACTCTCTACCAGGGGGTCTAAGGTGGGGGTCAGTACATACCTGTTGTTCCATGTTCTCCACAGCTTTACGCTTCTCCTCCTGCAGTTCTTGTTTCTCTTTTTCTGACTCCATCAGCTTCTTTTCCAGCTGTGCCTGATATTCCGAAGACTCCTTCAGACGAGCTTCAACAGTTGTACGAACTTCCTCTGTCACCTTCATTAAAATCCATCATGAGATCCATTTTTTATCCCATTAAATACATTATTCTGATAAAAAACTGCAATTTTATTAACAATTTAAAGCCAGAATAGGTATTCTCAGCATCTAATTTAGAACAACAACACTGAAATTGTGGAGAATCACAAACTGCAATGAAGTTTTGCTCTAACAAACAATTAAATAAAAATGAGTAATTAACGACTTACTTCTTTTTCCTTATTGAGGGATTCTTCCAGGCTAAGAACCATGGCCCTGTACTGCTCCACATTACTGGAACTAGTCTTGAGCCTCTCTCTCAGGTCATTGACTTGTTCCTCAGCTTGTCTCAGCCGACTTACAAGGTCATCCACATCTTCATTTGTACCAGGCTGACCTGCAATAGTAGAACACATTCATTAACTGAAGTTCAACTTAGTTTTAAAACCACTGTTCTCTTGAAAAGTGAAGTAATATTAGGATAATAACATGATAAAAACAATTATTTTCACAAAGCTTCCCTAAATAAAAACTGTAACCCCTCACTAAAATAATGGCTTACAATAAACATTGTTGACTATTTAAAACTATGTAACCTAATACATGTAAGCTCCTTCAAATAAAAATAAAAGGAATCCTTTAAGAAGCTTTCCTTTATTTTTCCCCTTTGTCAAAGACTGCTTGGATGTGAATTTTACATTAGCAAATCATGCTGGTTATCATTTGTCTGAGTATGTGATTGCAGTAACAAAGAGGTTTATTATTTAGTGTACTGTTGTCCCAATTCTAACTATTATGGACTGTGAATTTTACCATTTTGCAGATGGTAACGCTTAGAATAAAGAGAAATTAACTGTGGAGGAAGATTTTACCCTTCCCTGGAGGCCTCTGTGAGGACTGGGATGTGAGCTGGGCCTCAGTGTTGTTCAGCTGCTGTTTCAGCATGGCATTTTCCTTCTGGGTGTTCTTCAGGAGCTCCTTTGTGTTGATGTGACGGTTGGTCTCCGTCTCCAGCTGCCTCTTCAGGTCCAGGATATGAACCTGCAAGCACAAGGTTCTCCAGCTTGCAATGATTCCCAAATGGCACAGGGGCCGAGCGCGGTTCTGCATGCATGTCACGTATGGAGAAGAGCACACTGCACTCTGGCAGAAGCACCTGGGGCTTTGTTTTCCTCCAAACGAGTGCAGCAGTTTCCACTCACCTCTTGATTCTTGGTAAGGGAATGCCTTTGTTCCACCTCACTTTCCAGTTTCTTCTCCAGCTGAGATATCTCACGCTCCAGCTTTTCTATCTGATTATTGAGTCTCTGCTTTGTTTCTGTCTCAGATCGCTCCAGTATTCCCTGAGAAAAGAGCACAATGCACTTTGCTGACAACACACCTCAGTAATTTTCTTCTGAATTGCTGCAGCGCTTCATACAAAGTTGTCACAATACTTCTCCCATCAAAAAAAAAAATTAAAGAATAGGCAGATACAGAAAATGATGAAAAGTAACACTTCAAATGTTTGACTTAGCTTTGAAGTTTTTTTAAATAATGTTGATACAATAGATATTATTAGAAGAAAATCTATTATCCAGTCTAAATGCTATGGATTTAAAAACCTCCAAAAGATCTACTAGAGAAATAGAAGTCAGTCACATGATAAAATAGGTATCCTTAAATACACTCTAAATGTCAATATACCTTATAATAAATTAGATAAATGTAGAAAAGTAAATATAACATAACAGCAAAATAAACTACCAAGGCAGGCACTGGTAAATTTTGCTATCATAAAAATTAACATTACAAATTCTTTCCTTTCACTTTGTTTCATGTGTGTTGTTACCATTTCATTGTGAAAACCTTTCTCATCAACTCAGAAATCTCAGGACATTGCCCAGGTAAATAACAGAGTATCGTAATGTAGGACAGGAATCCCAAACTTGCTGAAACAAGTTGCTGAAGTATTTTATGTCACATTGACTTGTAACCACATAAAAATCCCAGTCAAGACCATGACTCTTTTATTTGATTTTCATGGGTATTTATAGAAAAGCCTGACAGACAGACCCAACCCGGGCATAAGAATAGCACCACATACCTGAATTGTTCTCAAATTTGTGAGCAGCAAGTTCTGTCCTCTTTGTTCAACCAACAGAGAGTCACGTTGCTGTGTCAGACGCATGTCTGACATCTTCAGGATATCCTTCTCTTTTTTCAAGTTTTCTACTCTCACCTTTAAGACAGCAAATAATAAGAACTTTGTTGCCAATCCCAAGTCCAACCCTTAAATTTAGTATTATTTTAAAATCCATGTGAATTGAACCAAGAACAGTAAGAACAGCACTACTGGACATTCCGCTTTCCCTGCAAACTGAAACACCTTGGAATGTTGTTACGTCTCCACTCTTCACTTGAGACATTTCAGGATACTCATAAGGAAAACTCTCGTGCTACCTTGGGATACCCCACAGTGCCACACACTGTTACTGACCTCAGCCACTGCCAGTTTTTCGTTTGCTCCCCTCAGGTCCTGAGTCATGGTGTTAATGATCTGCTCCTGCTTCTGAGTGGTTGCTGTGAGCTTCTGGGTTCTCTCGTGCAGGGAGGTGATTTCCCGGCGATAGGCTTCCACATTGTCCTGCAGCATCTCGTACCTTCCAGGGAACACAGGAAAGCCAGTCTGCCACATTGCACTGTCCAGCTCACCAGGGGCATGCACAAAGCTGTGTGTTTCATGGTTTAATGCTTCAGTTTGCACATACGTGCCTCACTCAACTGCAGCTTCCATTCTTGATCCCACCTGCACTATTTCCTTCATGTTCTTACACAGAATTGACAGTATCAATGTTTAACTGAGCAAACAATATCAAGCAGCCAGAGAACATGTAAGGCAATGATATTACATAGCTGAATTACCGTTTGGAGGCAAATTCCAGCTGTGTGGATATCTTGGCATTTTGTGACCTCAAGTCTGTGACCTGCTGCTGAAGCTTTTCATTCTGTTCATTCAGCAGCTTGTCGTTCTCTGCCTTTTCTTTTTTATAGTTCTCAAAAACTTCCTGCAACTGCAAAAAAGAACAGACATAAAAGTGCTTACCAAGTGTAAAAAGAAATAGGGACAGCTTTGTGCAGTGTCTGCTGAAAAATGTACCTGCTTAAGAGCAGCCTTGGCCTCCACAGTCTCCACGGACTCACTCATGGACACTGGAGCAGGAGTCGCCATGGACTGAGGTAAATTCGGGCGCTTTGGAGTAGATGTAAGACAGATCTCCTCTGGTAACGTACCTGAAGCTACAAAAAGGTAAAGGGGGTTTTAAAGCAACACTTCTGCTTGCCACAGCAGATATTAACAGCTCCTGCAGCCTGGGTACCTTGCAGAGGAATGATGGCCCCCGTGGTCTGGGTGAGCAGGATGCGGTACATGTCCCGCTGGCGGACGATGGACTCCACGAGCTGCAGCTGGCGCTGCCGCGACTCCCGCAGCTGCTGCAGCTCACTGAGAGCCTCATCCAGCTGGCTCTGGAGCTCTGAGATCCTGAAACAACAACAGCTGCCTTCAGCAACATCACAGAGGCACATCCAGGTGCTCCAGGCCCCTTCCTTCTAGAAGGACAGTGAGGGGCTGGAACGTGTCCAGGAAAGGGAACAGAGCTGGGGAAGGGGCTGGAGCACCAGGAGCCACTGAGGAAGCTGGGAAAGGGGCTCAGCCTGGAGAAAAGGAGGTTCAGGGGGGACTTTCTGGCTCTGCACAACTCCCTGACAGGAGGGGGCAGCCAGGGGAGGTCAGGCTCTGCTCGCTGGGAACAAGGGACAGGATGAGAGGAAACTGCCTCAGGCTGTGCCAGTTGGACATCAGGAAGAATTTTTTCACAGAAGGGGTTGTTAAGCATTGGAAGGGGCTGCCCAGGGAGGTGTTGGAGTCCCTGGAGGTGTCCAAGGAAGGCCTGGACGTGGCTCTCAGTGCTCTGGGCACAGCTTGGATTCGATCCTGGACATCTTTCCCAAACTTAGTAACTCTGTGAACCTATGACAGAATCCTCTGAAGTTCTAGGAGACAGGCCTTTGGGCTGCCATGTGTAGATGAAAAAGAAAGCAGGCCTCTTCCTTGAACAGCAGAATTCTATTCACATGAATAACTTCCAGAATGTCAGTAGCATGAGCAGAGAGTCAGACTGAGAACCTTTCACAGAGAATTCCATTACCTGTGTCCTTCACAGTAGTGATTTAGATATGCACACATGCAGGTTTTTGTTCAGCTAACAGGAATGAAAACTTATCTTTTTGAAAAGCAGCCCTGTTGTATGAAATCAGTCACAAGAAGTCTGACAATTATTTTTACTTCAGGTTTTGATGACAGGACCTATTATAAGATATAAAGCTATAAAGCCATTTTAATATAAACCTGAAGGTCCTGTAGCTTAATAAGAACTGCTTTTATGAGTTACATAGCTGCTGCACACAATTAATAACAATCAGAAGTGAAAAACTGAACAATGCTTGAATGAATCCCTGTTACTACTTCGTACAAAGTTAATGAAAATGAAGGGGTGACCTACTTAGATGATGTCGTTTCTTGCTCCTCTTTTTCTCTTGCCTCCCCCAGCTCCCGAAGAGCCACCAGGAGACGCTGATTCTGCTGCTGAAGCTCTTGGATATTTCTGTAGGAGACCAGGTGTTGAGTGATCACTTCAGAAGAGCTGCTGATGTCAGCAGAGCTCACTGCTTCATCACGGATCACGTGGTTGCCTCTGGCTTCTTCCAGTTCCATTAACAGCACACAGATCTGAAAGAGAACAGTCCTCCTGTAAGGCCTGCACAGACTCTAAAGTTTGCTCTGAAAAACAACATATTAGAAATAAAGGACTTGGAAATTAAGGGGTTTTCCCTACAATGGGCAGACAATTACTATCGATAAATTCTTGTAAGATAATAA
Organism: Corvus kubaryi; assembly: GCF_017639235.1. Taxonomy (NCBI): domain Eukaryota; kingdom Metazoa; phylum Chordata; class Aves; order Passeriformes; family Corvidae; genus Corvus; species Corvus kubaryi. The sequence goes on from NW_024581118.1 coordinate 1,307,231, forward strand.
TATGACGGAAAATATAGCTTGACAAAAAGCAACAAGATCAGAAGTACATAAACTGTTCCATTCTGTGAACAGACCACAGGACAGTCCAATCTAACAAAGAAATGATACGGATGAGTGAGTTTTCCATGTCAGACGCTTAACGATATTATCCTAAAGCAGCACCACTTCTATCCAGCTAAACTTAATCCACTTTTGAATGCAGAAGTACCATGCTGTCCTGAGGAGAAGCTTTAAAGTCACCAAGGTACTTAGGACAACCAAAGTCTCCATGACTGTGGCTGAACACAACTTCCAAGTAAACGTCAGAAATGCAGCAGCACATGAATAAACCAATTGCAAACAGCACATTTAACCACAGCAACATTTCTTCTACCTGCTGGGAGAGATCCTTCACTTGCGCTTCCAGTCTCTGGCTCTCCCTCTCAAAGAAGGAGGCGTATTTGTTGGCTTGGTCCGCGCTGTCCTGCAGGCGACGGATCTCCTGCAAGCACACCAACAGGAGCAAACATCACATCTCAACCGGACACATTCCTTTCCAGAGAGGTAATAGCTTGTGCAGACACGCCTGGGGAACCACATTGCTCCTTAAAGTTATGCTCCCAAGATTAAACTCCAGGTGTTCCGGAATCAAAAGCCACGTTCTTTTGTGCTGTATTGGCGTATGCTTTAAAACTAGTGGGACGGGAGCACTGAAGTCCAATTTTACGCCAAATAAACACTGAACTTTGTTTACAGTGAACCTACTCCCTCAGAAAACCAGAGACTGTAAATCACCATTACAAAAAAACTACAAGATACATTGGTTCAGCAAAATACTTTGCACAGTTCCAGAAATCACAAGCCAGGAAGTCCAACACATCTTTTCCCATAATTAAAGTTGACTGAAAGATCCATTTCATACACGACAACAGCAGTTAGGTTTAAAGATTTGAAAATTAATTTTTTTTTCCAAAACTATACATGCTCTTTTATTTTATACTGACCTTCATAGCTTGTTCAAGCTTTGCAGACAAACTTGCAACAGCTTTTTGGGAATGCTCAAATTCTTCACGCTGACGTTTTAAGATTGGGGCTTTGGCTTCTACTTCCTGCACTATTTCATCCAAATATTTATTGAGTCTCTTATTCTCCAGCTTTTCCATATGCAACTGATCCTGAGTTTCTACATAGGCATTGTACAGCTGCAACAAAAAGGTTTTGGGCTGTTTTTGATACGTCTGTACAGATCTCTAAAGAACCACTGGTAATGATACAGTTCATACCTTAAGGCACTACAATTTTATGCAACTCTGAACCAGTTAATTCAGAAAAACAAGCTGGACTTCTAAAATATGGTTTTAGGACTCCTATCACAGCAATGAAGTTACACATATTAATTTTAAAATGGCAAACTTTATAGTGCAACTGTCCGCAATAAAAGAATTCTACTTAAGAGGCACAAGTCTTAAGCAGGTTTAAGACAACAGAAATATCAAAACCAGTAACACAGCATAAAGGAATTTAATGTCTGGACAAAACAATCAATAACAAACAATGACAATACAAATTGCATAACCAGAAGTGTAAAAACCCCTAGAATCTGTATGACCTATCATTATGCTAATTTTTTTGCAAGTATAGGCCAAAAGCACAGCAGTACAGATGAAAAATTACGTAAATAAGCAAAAAACAAAAAAAAGGCTGCTCCTGCCAAAAATGCATATAGAAAGTAAGTTTATATTAACAAACCCCATTTATTTCCAAATTTGCTCTACTAAAGAAAAACTGTAAGGCATGTTGAAAAATATCGCAGTAACTTAGCAAGTGAAGTCTGTCTCAAGTAAGATTTCCTTGCCTCCATCAGGCATGACCCCAAACCCAAAGAGTGCCCCAAGCCAGCACCTTTCCATTCTCAGAGCATCACTGATGGCATCCAAGGGCTTTGCTGCTGGAGAGGCTGTGCTCACTCACCTCAGTTAACTTCATGCCAGGCTTGACCACTTTGGCCACTGCTGCAGCAGTGGGAGACATGGCTGCCAGCTCCTCCTCGGACAGGATGGCTCCTGGAGACACAACCCCACAATTACCATCCAAAAGCTGCAATAATCCCCACCAGAAATACTTTTAAATATCATATCTGACTGGCTTTATTTGAATTGCTGAAAAGCTGTTGCTACTAGGACTCCTAAAATTTAAATATTTTCAGAACATGAGCAGTCGAAATAGCTGGAGAAAGGCTTAACCTCAGGTTTATCACACTGTCAGAGGTTTGGAGTAGCACAGCACTGGTTTATTTTCATTAAATTAACACAGGGATAGAGCAAATGTACTCCATGCCTCTGTTCCTTCCTGCTCTCTATCCTTTAGAAACTATGGACATGCAGCAAACAACAAAAAAGACAGAGCTAAAACAGTGAATACTGAGCAAGATTTAATGTCAAACAGAAATTTAAGGACAGAGTTTTGTTTCCTGTTGCCTTTTTTTTGAAGAGGAAAATAAGAATAGCTTATCTCCCTCTCCAGAAAACCACTAAAAGCATGATGATTCAGCCTTGAAGAAAAGTTTCCTCTCCATTTTCTTTGTTTTGATAACAGATTAACAAAATAACTTCAAAAAACACTAAGACAGATATGCACTTTCTGCTGAGGGGAGCATATTTATATACATATATAAGCATATGTATATATATGAAAAACCTTCTAAAATGAATTATTAGAAATGACCAAAGATGAAGTTAGATTAATGCAGCTGGTTCTTACAGAAATTCAGCACAGCATTTCCTTGAAAGATGATAAACACCCACCTTTGCGCTTTGTAGCCGACAGTAAATCATTGGCATTCTCCAGCTCCTTCTCCAGCTTACTGATCTTCTCTCTCAGCTCCTTCTCCATGACAGCTTTTGACTCCTCCACCTCAGCCAAATGCTCCTGGGCTGCTTTATTAGCTAAAATTAAATCAGACAAGCAGGTTGTGTGTTGTGATTGGTTTTATTTTAAAAAAATCAAAATTTACCTGTGTACCTTAAATTTTACTTTATATGATCTGCAGAAGTTCATGCTGGTAAGAAAACTCAACAGTGTGAGAAAAGCATGAACCACTGCCTATCATCTTTGCTTAGAAAAGGGCAAAAATATGAACTGTTCTTAGCAGTGAAAAGGAATCTAAACTAAAAAACTAAAGTGAAGACATATCTTGCAAAATTAGACTGTTTCACCAAAATCCATAGTAAAATTCCAGGAGTATTTGAAAATACTTCCCCAAATAGCAGTAAATTCAACTAGTCAGGTACAACTTTTGTTACAAAGGGACTGATATTTCTATCACCCCAAAAGCCCAAGGAAATTCCTTTCAGGAACACAAAACTCCCATTTTTCAGAGCACCAAGGTACTCCAAGGAGCCCAACTGCTCTCCTCCCTTTGCCAGCTTACCTTCACCTGCTTCCTTCAGGAGCTTGTGCAGCTCTTCCACTGCTCCTGTCAGCTCCTTGCTCTTTGCCTCTGAGTCATCAGCAGCACTCTGAAGAAAGTTTAGCTCACCTTTAGTATACAGCAACAGCAACCCCACGTTTACAAGAAAGCTTAAACTGACCACAAATTATGAGCAGAGTTTTCTGAGTAAAATGCTGAAAGATTCACCTAAGCTGGACAATCCCTTCCATGCGGATTAAGTCTCACTTTGATGCAAACTGCCTACCTGAGAGTAAGAAGCATCAGACACTGATTTGATGTGACAATTCCCAATACAATGTATGACCTTTAGCTGTTTACAGCTACTGCTGGCTCTTTCCTTTTCACTAAAGAAAACCGGGAATTTTCAATACTCTATTTCAAACAGTCTGAAAAAGTTGGTATTTTTAGGGACTCTTAGACAACAGTTTATGTTTCTGTGCTTCCAGCTTCAGATCTCTGAGTGCAAAGCTCTACAATGTTTATTTGGGTATCTGTGCAAGAAAGCTCAAAGCAGAGCTCAGTAACCTGGGCACTAAAGTGTACAAACCAAAGAGCAAGCAGTTGTACACTTTAGTTGACTTAGTCAGAAGGTTACAGTTATTTTTCACTCTTTGAGCCAACAGAACAAACAAATAATACTTGTTTACATGGTGTGTCTTTGACACAGCACAGGACATTCAGCTGGGTCCTAACCAGGTCACCAACACCTGCAGTGTTCAGAAATGAACTTCTAACTCCGAAAAATCTCTTCCACAGTCACACTTTCCAATAGATCCTAAGACATAACCACATTTTTACAACATGAAACCTCAAAATAGTTGGCATAAAATTACTATTTCAACCCCAGTTTTGCTTATTCTCCAAGATCATCCAAACAATGTAAGAGTCTAAATGCTGACTAAGACAGCTGCAAAGAAAACAATGCTTTGGATGTTTCACAAAATCCTGCAAAGGAAGTTAGCCTTTCCCACATCCACATTTTGTGGGGAAAAAAAACTCCAAACTGGCCTGCATTGCATAAGATTTGGCCCCTACTACAGTTACAACAGAATTAACAAACTCACCTTATACAAGTTGGATAATTTCATGTGGGCATTCAGTTCATTGTGGAATCTCTCCTCCATGCTTGCCTGCTGCTCTTTTGCCTGGCAAATGAAAGAGGACACAGGGTAGAGGAGCATTCCACTATTTCTATTTCACTCATCTTATTATTTGATTTGTAGAAGCAACTGGAATGCTGTTTCATGGATTTCAAGCTGTCTCACCTCCTTCAGTTTATTCAAAAGTTCTTCCACATGCTTCTGGAGGTTTTCATTTGACTGTTTCAAGCTGTTCACCTGTTCCTCCATTCTGGAAACCTATTCCGAGAAGAAATAAGAACACCATAGAAAATTTGTAGTTCCTAGTCCAGTTTCTTTTAGAAAATACCTGTCTCGTTGTTTTTAATCTACAAATAAAAACAAACCCAAAAGTTGCTGAAAGAGCAGAAAGGGTCACTCAAATAGAGTTATTAAAGTACTTGGCTTTTTTTAATACAGTTAATCAGGTGGTATAATTTCTAAGAAATGACACTTCAATAATTACATTACCTCCTCCTTTTTGTTCTCCAGATTACATTTGAGCTCCAGGATTTCATTGCCTCTCTCCCTGGCAGTATGGAGCAGTTCATCTGTTTTGGCTTTCAGCTCAGCATTCAGCCACGTGTTCTGGCTCTGCAGCAGCTCTTTTTCTTGCTCCAGCCTTTTCTCCCGGTACTGAAAAGAGAATTGCACAGTAGGATTGTAGTGGTTCCATGGAAAAGAAAGCAGCCAGTTCAACTACTCTGATTAGAGGAGGAGTAGCAAAATGTACTGTCATTTGGTAAATACAGGCAATGCTCCTTATCACACTGGTAGTAAGTTACAACTATCAAGCAACAAGCAATTCCTGCCATTTGAGGGAGTTTCCTCCAAGTTGACATTAGCTGGGAACATGAACTAGATCAGAAGCCTTTTAGAGGAAATTAGTTATGATATTGACATTTTTGTCCCTTCCTCCTCTCTTTATGGAGTTTATTCTGCCCACAGAGTAATGGTACAGGTTCACAGCTAATTATTTTTCTCCTTTGTACCTCCCTTCACGAAGGAGCAGCCACCACTGCCACCAAGGAGGCCTGGACATGCTTGCCCAGCCCGATACCCCATATCTTCTAGGAATACACATCTCACTTCCAGTCACAGACACCAATTTTATAATAAAAGAACCTGCTATAAATAACAGCTGCTCACTTGACCTACTTTCTAAGGAATTACAACAAAATGATGATTACATCACACACAAACAATGCAGAACACACACTGAGCTGATAAAGCCCTACTCACCTTCATGGAAACATCTGATGTTTGAAGCTCATCCAACTTCAGCTGAAGTTTTGCCTTTTCTGTGTTTGCCGCTGTGAGCTTTTCATTTAAGCGTTTAACGTCCTCTGGAGGAGGAAAATCAGTGTTAGAAAAAGCTGTTGCATAACAGCTTTAATTACTAAATTGTAAAGAATGACAACAGTCAAGATACTTTGGATGTAATTGTATGTTGGGCACTGAGATATTGTATAAGGCATGTTTTTAAACAGAGAAAAACAAGCACCAAGCTGCTGGTTTTCTGCAATTACTGTGTTATTTCCTGCCTTGTTTCCTTTCCTCTAAACAGTTTCCTGCTAAACCAGTATTTGGTGCTGCAGGTACAAACTGCATGTTCCATTCAATTCAGTTGTTCCAGCAGGTTTTATTTGGTATTTCTTGACTGTGTTCCTGGCTGTACCATTTAAATGTTCAACTTCCTGAGATCGCCTTTCAGTTGTTCGGAACAAGTCTCTCTTCTCAGCTTCCAGTTCTTCCTTCTCTCGACTTAACTGGCTCTGAAAAAGATTGCAGAAGGGCACCAAAGAAATGTGATCAGCTCTGTGGAACAGTTTATAGCCACTACTTACGCTCAGAATCACAAAGCAGCAAGCTAAAACCTCAGTGAGTTACCCTAGCCAACTGAACACTGGGAAAAGAGGCTTAGAGTGGGCAGACAAGTCACAATGGAATTGTTCAAAACTGCATTTCCATTTCATATTCTTGGAAGGACAGCTGTGATAGTCAAGAATTTACTGCAACTGTTTTATTTGGTTAAATAAAAGGGGTAACAGAGTAAACAAGGAATGAGCACGTGCATCAATATAAAAATCCAAACAAAGGCAATAATCTTGGATCAGTTACAGGCTGCACTGTCTCTGCCCTCAAGGTACCACTACAAAGCACCTCAGTCAGGCTCAGATAAGCTGCTCTGGGGAAACAATCAGATCCAGCTTATCATCGTGGAAAAATCAATCCCATCAACTTGTGCTATTTAGCTTCCTGCTCCAAAATTACTGTTCTGCTGGATCAGTCAGCTCAAGTGACTCATCCTGCAACCCAGTGACTTTTGGGCAAAACACAAGGAAAACTGTGCCAGAGTGTGGGAAAGGATGGAGGAAAACAGAATGCTTGTTTATACCTTTCTCTGAATTTTGGGGGTTTGGTTTAAAGTCACTTCACAACAGGTTGCAGCTGGAATGGAACGATCCATCCAAACTCAAACAAGAGCACCTGCTCACCTGTCATTAAGTTTGCTAAAACCCCACCTTTTACTTCAAAACTTCCTGCACACATGCCCCATGGACATGTAAATATCTCCATGAGCTCCTACTGGTACCAATCTTGATTCTTCATTGGGAACTGAGTGCATTCTGTGCTGCAAAGGGCCACGGGAGCCACAGGATTTCAGTTCCTGGCCACGTCCTGGCAGTACCTGAACGGCTGCGTTCCGGTCCTGGGCAGCCTCGAGCTCCTTGTTCTTCTCATTGAGTACCTTCAGCTGCTCATCTGGGGGGGAAGGAACAGCAGTGAGGGACCTCCACTAGAACGTGACAGAATTTGCTCTCCAAATGCAACGGAGTCAAAATTTCCCGGACAAACATTTTTAACAAAAGAGAGAAAAATTCCAGACCTCACTCTGGACTGACCAGGGCTACTGAGGCAGACTAAGGCAATCCTTAGAGCAGAAGCACCTTTCGTGAGGATCCATACGTAGCCCACTGTACTGTTACTACACAGTAAGCTGTTGCAGTGGGGATACTGCAACACGCATATATCAAACCAGGAGTCCCGTGGAAAGGAAATATATATGGACGGACAGATTCCCGATAGCTGTTTCAGAGAGCTTTATTTCTCCGGCCGCATGGCCGGGGCTGTGCTCAGGAACTGTTCCAGTCACCGGACCAAGGCTCCTTTGCCCACGCAGGGAACACAAACCAACCAACGGGAACGAGGCTGAGCAGGGACAGGGAAACCCCGTGTCTGTGCCCTCAGGGCCCCTCTCCCAGGGCTACACGGCGGGGAAGGAGACCCCAACAGTAAGGGGCTTCTTTTCCATGAGAACAAAAGACTCCATTAAAAAAGGCCCACTTGAGCACACCACCAAAAACACATCTCTACAAATGCAGCTGATGGAGAGATTTTCAGCTCCTGCGTAAAACCTGCAGCAGTTCACACAACACTGGACTGAAGGGTGAAGATGCTACACAACACCTAAGAACGTTACACAGCTACACTTACGAAGCTTTTCAAGCTCCTCCCGCAGAGTTTGACATTCCTGGGTCTTGTTTACAAGTGTTTCCTGACTCTGAGCCAGTCGCTTTTCCACTTCAAAGTACTGTTGCTCTGCAAAATAACAGAGTCATCTCAGTTTCACTTAATCAACAGTTTTTCTTTCTCACCTTTACCAAGGATCATTTTAAAGAAAATATCTAAAAACACTAAGACTGTAATAATATTTGAAGAAGAAGGAAAAAAAAAAACCCCGAATATTTTTGAAGGCAAACCCCTTTATTTCCACATTGAATGGATGTTGTTTAAAATACTTTGCTAGCATGACAAGTGATATGTTTCCAGAAACTGTGATACGTTTCAACCTGGTCTAGTGGAAGGTGTCGCCGCCCATGGCAGGGGCTGGAATGAGATGGGCTTTAAGGTCCCTTCCAAGCCAAATCATTCCACGACTCTGTGAAATGATCCATCAAATAAGAGCCTAATTAATCTGAACAGCTCTTTAACATTTTTGATGTAACCAGAGACATTGTATCAGCCCAATTCTGCAGTGTGGGCTCATCAGCTTGAAACTTCTTTTACCTCTGGAGTATTTCTATACACATACAATAAAATCCACAAAACCCCAGGTATCAAGGGATTTGATCTGGGGAAACTTTTCATGAAGACTTCTTAAAATTAATTCCTGGGCTCTATTCCCTTAGCAGTGAAAAAAAAAAAAAAGATCTGGATTTTGGTGATCTGAAACAGTAACTGTGTCATGGAGCTTCAGTGTAAAATACTCAATAAAAGCAGAACTAAGCCCACTCCTGGGCAGGACAGGTTTCTAAGGAAGTACTGAGGGATGTCTGTTTATCTTTTCCTTCCTCTCATACTTTACAATTCCAAATAATGCTGCACCTCCTGCCACACACGGAAGAATGGACCTGGAAGAGAGTAACCTGCCAAAATCTGTGGGTTACCTTAATTTACAGCATGTTTTATTAATGCATTTACCAAGATTCCTACCATGAAAGAGATTAAAAAGCTGAAAGGTAGAAGTGAAGTTTACATTAGAAGAGTCTCACATTCCCAGCAAATTAACTCATGTTCACAACCTCGTACTCCTGTCTCCTGCTCTCTGCTGCTATTACTGTTCTGTGATCAACTAAGTCATCTCCAAATCAATATAAAAATATTGATTCCATCAGGATCATTTTACAGAATGGAATTTAACAGTGAAGTATAAACCTAAGGCTGTTTGAGTTGGGTGAACAAAGCTGCATTTCTCAGCTCCTCAACGAGGACCAGAGCAGACTGAAGCACAGAACTGTTTAGGTTGGAAGAGACACCTAAGATCAGAGTCCAACCACTGCCCAGCACTGTCAAGGCCACCACGGACCCATGTTCCCAAGGGCCACATCCACACAGCTTTCAAATTCCTCCAGGCATGGGAACTCCACCACTGCCCTGGGCAGCTCTCCCAGGCATGGACAGCCCCTTCAGTGAAGGAACTCTCCCAGTGTCCAACCTGAACCTTCCCTGCTGCAACTTGATGCCGTTCCCTCTCCTCCTGTCCCTGTTCCCTGCGAGCAGAGCCCGACCCCCCCCCGGCTGCCCCCTCCTGTCAGGGAGTTGTGCAGAGCCACGAGGTCCCCCCTGAGCCTCCTTTGCTCCAGGCTGAGCCCCTTTCCCAGCTCCTTCAGCTGCTCCTCATCAGATCTGTGCATATCAATGGTAGTTAAAAACATGACGAAAAGCTGTTCTGTAAGCCCTCTTCGAACGCAGTTTTAACCCTAAACGTCCATTAACAAGAGAAACAAACAACAACAACAACAAGACTCCAGGAGCCAAAGCGAGAGACAAACACCGATCAGGTCCCACTGCAGGCCCCTTCCCAGCCCCCTCCCGGCCTCACAGCCCCAGGACATCTCCCGAGAGCCTCTGGAAGACAACACCGCGCTCCGTGCTCTGCCCGCGCTGCCTCCCCTGAGCTCAGGGACCGCGGCCGCTCCGCGGGCCCGCCGCCCGCACTCACCGCTATCCACCTTGAAGCGCTCATGGCGAGCCCGCAGCCCGTCGATCTCGCCCTGCTGGTCGCCCAGGAAGCGCTCCAGCTTGCCCTGCACGGCGCGGGGCAGCTTGGCGAGCTCGGCCCGCTCCAGGAGCTGCTGCAGCACGGCCGCCATCGCTCCGCCACCGCAACGCCAGCCACCGCAACGGCCGCCGCCGGGCGCACGCGCGCTTCCGCTTCCGGCCCGGCCGCGGCGCCCGCCATCATGGGTGTGGCGGCAGCGCCGCGTCATCGCCACAGCCGCTACAGCCGGGATAGGAGACCACACAGATTCGTCTCTATGACGGATACGGAGCTGTCTGTGCCTCTAAGGTGTTCCGTGTGCCCGGGAGGTGCGGGAGAAGCGCGGCCGCTTCTGCCACTCCCAGCATGGCGGTAAGGGGGCTCGGCGCTCCCTCTGCGCGCCCTTTTCCCGCGCTCCGCTCGGCATTGGCGTGAGTCATCTCCCTGCGACGCGGCGCTTACCGATGACGTAAACCGGCCACCTCAGTGCTTGGCTGAGGCAGCAGCGGCGGCTGCCGAAGTTGAGGATGCGGAGGTGCTGATCCCAGGGGTCTGGAGGCGCTGAATCCAGGGATGTGCAGGTGCTGAGCCCTGGTGGTCCGGAGGTGCTGAACTCTGGGGTCCGGAGGTGCTGAACTCTGGG
>NW_024581118.1:1317976-1318176 GCF_017639235.1 Corvus kubaryi
AACTCTGGGGTCCGGAGGTGCTGAACTCTGGGGTCCGGAGGTGCTGAGCTCTGGGGTCTGGAGGTGCTGAATCCAGGGATGTGCAGGTGCTGATCCCTGGGGATGTGGAGGTGCTGATCCCTGGGGATGTGGAGGTGCTGATCCCTGGTGGTTCGGAGGTGCTGATCCCTGGGGATGCGGAGGTGCTGATCCCTGGGGAT
>NW_024581118.1:1318186-1349684 GCF_017639235.1 Corvus kubaryi
TCCCTGGGGATGCGGAGGTGCTGGTCCCTGGGGATGCGGAGGTGCTGGTCCCTGGGGATGCGGAGGTGCTGATCCCTGGGGATGTGGAGGTGCTGATCCCTGGGGTCTGGAGGTGCTGATCCCTGGGGATGCGGAGGTGCTGATCCCTGGGGTCTGGAGGTGCTGAGCCCCGGTGTGGGGACTCGGTTGTGGGGGCATGAGTTGAGGTGTGTGAGCACCTTCACTTGTGGAGGCTCAGGATGCCCTTTGCTTCCTCACCCTGTGCTCTTGGGCTTCAGCTTTTTAATGCTTAATTCTTTGGAAGACCTCTCCAGGTGTGAAGGGTTTTTCAGACCAGCCCTACTGGGAAGGGAGGGGAGTCTGTGGCAGCCCCCGTGCCCTGGGTTCTAGGGGGGAGCTGCAAAGGTGGCTCATTGGAATGTCCACAGATGCTGTGCTTTGAGTACTTGGGAATTGGAATGAAGGTGGTGTAGGACATGTTCAAGGACACGTGTGGAATTTAGCAAGTCCCTGTGTGAATGGAAAAGTGCATCCTTTAAGAGTATCATGCAGCAAGATATTGTTTCTTGAAGGCATTCCAAAATTCAAATCATGTGTTCAGTTTTGAGCTCCTCATGACAAGAAAGACAGGAGGGGCTGGAGCATGTCCAGGAAAGGGGATAGAGCTGAGGAAGGGGCCAGGGCCCCAGGAGCAGCTGAGGGAGCTGGGAAAGGGACTCAGCCTGGAGAAAAGGAGGCTCAGGGGGACCTTGTGGCTCTGCACAACTCCCTGACAGGAGGGGGCAGCCGGGGGGGGGGTCGGGCTCTGCTCGCAGGGAACAGGGACAGGAGGAGAGAGAACGGCATCAAGTTGAGCCACGGGAGGTTCAGGTTGGACACTGGGAGAGTTCCTTCACTGAAGGGGCTGTCCATGCCTGGGAGAGCTGCCCAGGGCAGTGGTGGAGTTCCCATGCCTGGAGGAATTTGAAAGCTGTGTGGATGTGGCCCTTGGGAACATGGGTCAGTGGTGGCCTTGGGGGAATGGTTGGACTCGATGACCTTACAGGGATTTTTCAGTCCAAACGATTCTAAAGGATCTTTGTGAGACTTGTTCTCCTGTACCCATTGCAATGTATGTACCTTTTTTCACTTTATGCATTGTGTGTTTTGTAGGTTGGAACTACAACACCTCACTTAAACCTGGAGCCATGGGTAGAACTTACCTTGTCGAGGAAGGTATTGGGCAGTACCTGACAGAGCTCAGCACAAAGGTGAAGCCATATGTCACTGGCCTGTTGATAGGGCAGGTAAGTGTGGCATTGTCCTTCCATTCATTCCTGTGAATTGGGGAAGCCCCTGTTCACCAGTTTCAAGGTGTGTTTGCTTCTGCTGATGTTTTGGCAAGTGTTCCCCACAACGGGACTATGTCATTCGGGCTGTGCGAACCCCTCCGAAGGAGCAGCAGCAGGAGGAGAGCGTGGGCCCTCCCAAGCTGGCATCCCTGGATGAGGAGTGGATCACCACACACGCCAGTCAGGTGAGAGCTCACCCTGGGAGGTGACAGAGGGGTGGGAGGAACAAGAGGGAAATAAGACGGACCCAAAGTATCTCAGCACTTGTGTCATGTCAAGCCCTTTTCTCCAAGTGAGAGAGCCTTCCTAACCACGCTGGGCACAGATGTTTAAAACCAGAAATCCCCGTATTGTTTTCAGGTTTTTTGATGAAAGGACACTTGATGTTGCTGAAGGGAGAACACTTGCAGGATGTACTCCTGCATGCAGAGAGTCCTATAAGTGAAAACCAGTCTCCCTTCGTTAATTTCTGCTCTTGGTGCGGACTTGTCTCACCAGTGGTTTTTGATATCTCAAGTTACATGGTTGTTAGATTGCCAATTCCTATTAATAAATGTTCATTTTCATTTCCAAGGTGTCCAGAATGCTCCCTGGAGGGTTGCTGGTTCTTGGTGTGTTTATGGTTGCAACTCCAGAGCTGGCAAAAGACGGTCAAAACGCTTTGCGCAAGGTGAGCGGAGTTCCTACTGGAAGGACAGCAGCATCTTCAGCTGTGTGTCTGAGGAATTTCTTGTCATTGACTTGACTAAAATACAGTTGTTTTGTTGCTTTATTTCACAAATGTTGTGCTTTGATGTGTGGGTTTGAGACTGAAACCTCAGAAATCTCTGTCCTGTGGGACACTATTTGTTAACCTCCTGTTTGTTACTGCAGTAGTAAATCTGAATTTCTATTTACTGTGTTTATCTGTATTTACTGAATGTGGACAGTCTGGCTTAGGAAAGCATCCTGAAGGTTTATATTAAATCCTTGTGGCACAGGTGCTAGTGATGTTAACCTGTTAGCTTTCCTTGTCTGAATGAATCACTCATTTTAGAGGTGTTTACAGTAGTGAAAGATCTATAATTCTGATTTCTTTAAAAGAAACATCTTGTCTAGTACTTGTGCATTTGACTCAGGAGTGTGGGATTAAATTTAAAACATACTCAGAACTATCCGATAGACTTAAAATGCATTTTTGTTACATTATTGGGGTATCTACTGCCATATTTAGTTTCTGTTGTGAAGATGTATGTTCATTTTATCATTTTTCTAACATAATCATGGTGAGTGATTTAAGCATGAGCAGGTTTGGCACCCTGAGATCCAACAGTCAATTTTGGCAGTTCAGTGTAATTGCATCTCAGTTGTGCTTAATGAAACTGGCAGCTGGCTGAAAAAGGTGTCCAGGTGATCAGTGATTACTGAATTAAAAACTGGGTTTGTTTTTTGTTTATATAATTAGTAGCTATTTTGCACAGCTTTCCTGACCCAGCTGATAGGCATAAAACTGTAATATGTCTGTGGGGGCAAAAGCATATGGGTTGGAGATACGAGTGTGTGCTGCTTGCTTTGGTTTATAAGGGAGCTAAGTTAAGATTTCACAGGCCTCTTTCACTTTGGGGAAAGTGCCTCTGACTCTCTCTTGAATGTTCTTTTAACGTGACGTTTTGGTGATGTGTAAGCTGTGTTTCCTTCTTATGCATAATTTTCATATCACTTGGACTTAAAACTTTAGTACAAGACTGTTCTCCAGGAATTATAGTGCATATTTTTGTGGGAAAAATCCATAATATTTTTTTGGTCTCTAGCTAATCTTCTCAGTGGAAAAGTCCTTGAGTAAAAGAAGGCTTTGGAAACTTGCTGAGGAGGAGGTCTCAGACAGAGCAGCTCTTCAAATCTGTTCTGCTACAAAAAAGTATCCTTTATGAGCAAGGTTTATTGACTGAGGCTGCTACCCCAACCTCTTTTATCCAGTTATTGCTGAATAAATGAGAATTAGGGAGGAGGAGACTGTTTAAGTTCAGCTAGACATGGCTAAGTTGAAATAATGAAGTTTTCCGATTAGCCATGGTTAAGACTATTGACCCTCTTGTCCTTGCAAAATTTCCATCATTTCTTATGAGGTCTGTCTGTGTGATGGCATCAAATGACACCTTTCCCAGTCAGTCTTGATTTGCATAAATTGGAAAAAACCCATCTAAATTACTGTTTGGCTTCTTGAATTGCTGTTACCAACGGTGCTTCCATGGAGTGGGGGAGCAGCAGGCCTGTGGGATCACTACTAGAGCTGCAGCACAATGCAGGAGCTGTTGGTAATGACATAATACAAGGAGAGAAAGCAAGGATTTTTCTCTGAGAGGAGAGAGAGATGAGGACAAATTGCAGATTGGTGCCTTGCTGCTTCTCCTGTCAATACATGTTGATCTTAATTTGTTTGTAAGAGATGCACAGCATCACTGGGGTAGCTGGAGATTACGGGAAAATGTTTTCCCACCTCTTTTTACACTGATGAAAGGTGAGAGCTTGCTCCAGAGCATAAATTAGCTCAGCAAGGAAGTTTAGTAGAGGGCAAAGTTAATTGGGAATTGTTCTTAGTTGTTCCCTTGCTTTTCACTGCATCTTTTTCTTTAAGTAGCACAGAGTAGTTTGCCGAACCTACGATGTGCAAGACCCAAAGGTAAGCTCATCCTGCTGTGCCACACGCAGCTTTTAATGCATGGCAAGTAATGCTAAAACCCAAAAGAGCCTCAGTACAGTGCTTTGGATGGATGCTTTATGGCTTTGTTCTTCCTGCTCTCAGAGTTCAGCTAAACCAGCAGACTGGAAATACCAGAGTGCTCTGACTGCTTCCTGGTTAGCTTTGGGCTGCACAGTAGATGTGAACATCCACATTCCACTTCTTGCTACTTCCCCCAACCACGACCTGGAGAAGAATACCAAGGTAACTCACTGCCTGCACCAGTTCCTACACACCAGTAATGACACTCATTTCTCTGCTGAAAATTAAATAAGAGAGAGAGAGTTGAACAGTGCAGGAGAGGAGTAGGACTAATCAGTGGGGAATGTTTAGCAATTATTCCTCTTTTAGATGTAACTCTTCTGCTGTGCTCAGTGAGAAGTTTCCTTTGTTCAAAATTATGTAATAATTGTCATGAGTATCCCAGGTAACATCTCTGGTGCCTCACCTAGTGAAATGTTACACCCAGTCAGAGTAGGGCTATGGGATGCTTTTGCTATGAGTTGACTTTCAGTGGGTTGCAACTGTCTCTACAACCCCCAAATCCCTGAGGTGGCACTTCTGCAATGCTTGTCTCTTAATTTGTTCTGAAAGTGATCCATTTAAGGTTTACCTTTGGAAAAACATAGGTTATTCAGAGACTTTAAAACTCTCCCAGAGTAACTATTAAAACACATATTGCTATAATTTTCAGCATGTTACTGTCCAACCCATTAGTGAAATTCTTTCCTCTTTCTTGTGATTTTTTTTTTGTTTTCACTTATTTTAAAGAATGGGTTAAACCGATGGTCAAAACAGATAGAAGACAGTGTTTTTCTGATCAATGGCCAAGTTAAAGATGAGGATACAGAACTGCTGGAAGGGCAGGTGAGTACCAAACAGCGAGGAATTGAGCTCTAATAGATGTATGGTCGGAACCTCTGTGTGACAAAGTATTGACTGAGATATCTCCTGTGCAGTATTTATTGATCTGATTGGCTGTTCCAGGTAACCAATACACAGAACTGCTCCTGTTCCCAGCTCCATTCCTGGAGATTGCCTCTCCCTCCTCGGGCAGTGTGAATGCAGTAATTATGTGTGAAGTGACTGAAATGTTTCTATTACAGAGCAAGAGTGAGGTGTGAATGTGGGTGATGACATTTCAGAGATCTGTGTCTGTCACCTCGTCTGGCTGATGCATTCATCTCTCCTTTTAGTTTTGTAGTTCTATTCTTGTGGCTGGTTTCTAAGTGCTATTTTTCTCTCTTAAAGTCTATAAACTAGGGTACACTCTATGCCATAGTGAGGAGACTGCCTCAGGGACTTTTCCTTTCCTGTTTCATGACGCAAAGAATTTTTTTTTCCCCTCAGAAAAAGCTAAGAGGAAATACTCAGCCCAGCACACAGTTTTCTGATGTCAAGGTTCTGACACAGCTGGTAAGTTTTTAGTGGTTTGCAAAGTATAAGCTTGCCTTTATATTATAAAATAGAGTAAAAGATAAAATACCAAGGTTCTGAATTATTGTCTAGAAATCCTTCTCACTTATTCCTAAGACTTTTTTTTTTCTACCCACATATTGAATGTGGAACTGATTGTTGACAGATCTGCATATTTTGTGCCTTTAGAAATTCTTGTGTTGTCCATGAATTCCATAGTATAGCTGAAATACTGGAAAACAGGTTATGGAAAAGAAGGCCTGTGACTAATTCCTTTGGTAGTAGGATACCTGTAGATACCTGTGCACATTGATTTCAAGTGACTTTGCATCTGAAGTTCAGAGTCACCCCCACAGTTCAGTTGACAGCTTGCCCTGACTAACTTGGACGTTCACTTGGATGCTTTTGTCAGAAGCTCAGCTGCCAGCTCTGGATTAAGGCACAGATCCTGTGAGCTGAATCGTCATCTGGAACTGCTGGATCTATGTCAGGAGTTTCCTCTCTACCAGACCTGTGAAGAACCATGAATTTGGTGCCCCAGTCTAGGTCCTGAAGTCCAAATGTGTCCAGGCATTGTTTCATAGCCTTCTATGTTTTGTCAGGTAGTTCCTGGTTTCTCAAAGTTGTGTTCAGTAAAACTAGAAATGTATCCAGTGCCATTTTAAAGACTCCATGAGTATCTCAGCTTTTATTACTATGTTGTTACTGTCTATTGTACTGAGGTTAATTGCTGCAGGGAGAGGAAAACTTTTTTGGCAGAAGTGGTTTGTGCAGTTGGTGTGGAAGTTGTGCATCTCCCTGTTTCCAGGTGTTGTCCTGGAGTGTTTCATGCCACACTCATTGTTGTGGTATTTAGGGAGAGCATTTCTAGGCAACTGTTTGATGCAGCTCTCAGTGTGACCACGTGTATAATTTAGTACTGACTGATGGGATGACTCCCAGCACACCCTGGGTTACACTGATTATAGTAAACATGAAAGCTTCATTGTTTAAAAAATGTCTGAGAAGGATTTATCAGTTGCAATACTGTTATTTGCCACAAGCCTGGAAAGTTTTAAAATCTCACAGACACAAGTGTTTGAAACACCTGGAGAGATAAATGCATTTTCCATGATGGAGAAGAGATTCTCAGTCTTACCTAACCGAACGAATAACTAAAATAAGATTAGTTATACGTGCTGAGGGAAGCAGGTTGTGTGTAAACACCTGCTGTTAATTTGTTGGTTCTGCTTTTAGTGACTCTGCTGCAAGTGCCTGGGCCTGAGATAAAAGTGGCTGTGTTTGTTCCTCAGTGCCAGGGCGCGAGCGCCAGGTCCACGGCGACGGTGCAGGTGTGCAGCGGCTCCATCAACCTCCGGGGAGCTGTCAAGTGCAGGGCCTATGTCCATAACAACAAGCCCAAGGTTAAAGAAGCCATTCAGGTACTGAGCAGGGTCTTAGTCCATCAGAAGCATTCTTCCGAAATACACGGGACTTGCCATACTGGTTTTTCTTTGCCAGAATGGTCTAAACTGGGATGAAAATGTTGGACAGGGGGCTTATTTTAGAAACCATCCATGTGGGGTCAGTTAGTTTTTCTCTTCTAGACAATATGTGTGCTGTGGGTAAGGCAGGGCTCTGGGGAATCTTTGCACAAACTGTCAAAGGGATTAAGCTTTGAAGAATTCTCTTAAAATTAAGAAAAAGTTGCAGACTATATTTTTATATTTGTAGAGGTAAGATTGAGATTTACTTGCTGAATGATTTATTTTTTTGCCCTTACTGAGTCAATGCATTGTGATTATTTTTTTTTGGTTTTACTGATAAATAGCTAGATTATGTCGGTTCTTATCCTAACAATCCTAAAACTTTCCTCAGCTTTTCATTTTTGTTTTGTGGTTTTCCTCCTCGATGCCAATTCTTTTGCTGTTAGCTTCTATTTATTTATAAATTATTATTTATTAATTTGAAAATTCACACTAGTTTTTATTTTCTGGGAAAAAACTGTTCTTTCATCATGGGTTAAACATATGGGGCTTCTTTGGTTATTCCTTCCTGGTTAAAAGCTTTGCAAATGGCTTTGATATTTCTGATGATTTCATTGTGTCCTTGCAGGCTTTGAAAAGAGACATAATAAACACATTGAGTGACCGGTGTGAAATACTGTTTGAAGATCTGATTTTAAATGAAGGACCTCAGAAAAAAAGTAAGAAATTAAAAAAAAAATAAATCACCAGCTTCTATTTGCAGTGAATTTTGGTGGTTGTAGAAAATTCTGCTACAGTGAAGTTCCAGTCTGGTTAGAGCAGAGTAAAAAGTGAAAGGTATAATTGCTGCTTGTCAACCTTGACTTAAATCTGGAAATTTTTTGTCAAGTTTGTGTCCTTTGGCATCACAGCTTTCACACCATGTTTGTGTTCAGTTCCTGTGACCACAAAATGCAATTCCAGCTTCTTCCTCACTCATCAGAAATTTTGTGATTTTTTAAAAACTTCTGTAGTTGAAATTCTTGTCTCTGAAGTTCCAGCTGTACCTTGCACTCTTTACATTTTTATTTTTATTCTTTAAATCCATCTATAGTGTTCCTATTAATATTGAAGTCTGTTAAAACTTGGTAGAGACCAGATCTCTGAGCTCGTGCTGGGGACTCTTTAAACTTAATTCAGTGCAGTGGTGTCGTTGTCTTGTTGTGTTTGAACCAAAAAGGAGTTAATTGACAAATCAATGGGAATATCTTCGGTAGGGAGAGCATTTTCCATTGCACGTAGTTCTGAGTCCCCTCTCTAGGTGGCACCCGAACTTCGTGGCTCCGAGTGTGACACCTCTGCAATCCTTTGTGCTGGTGAAATCCTGCTCCTCGGGGAGCTCTTACCTGCAGGCTCTCCCAGAGCCTTCCTGCAAGTCATTCCAAAGAGGAGAAAAGCTCCTCTTAACGTTTTATGGTCTGCTTTGGAACTGCCTTGGGTATTTTTGGAGAGATTAATAATGTAAGGACATCAATCCATATAATAGCAGCCAACTCAACCAGGCATGTCTGAAAGCAGGGTTTTTACAGAGGCCTTGAGCTCTTCTTTGGCAATGGCTTTATCTTAGGCTCAGAGATTATGGCGGAATCTTATCATAACTGTCAAGGCTTTTATTGGGATGGTATTTCTCCCTCTTTCCTTTCAGATTTTGAGAGGGAATATCATGTCTTGCCTCAGAGACTGTTTGTCCCTGTTGCTGGATCCAGTGTGATGCTCAGTGATTATAAGTTCGGTGATGAGGCTGCTGGAGAAATCCAGGAACGTTTTGTGGAGATGTTGGATCAGCCTGTGCAAGCTGAAGAAATCCACATAGCTGAGGACATTAGCACAGGTAAATATCTGAGAACCAGGGCAGACTGGGTCAGAGGCTAGGAAAATGCTGACTAATGGCATAGGGCAGTTTTATCCAGATATGGACATGCCTAAATTCAACTTACTTCACGTCCAACTCTGAGGATTTATAGCAATTCATTACAGCTTGAATATATTGTGGGAAAACATGAAGTTTCTTGCAGTTTGTGTTTCTTGGAACAGACTTCTCTTTCTTCTCTCAGATATTCTGGTTTTTCAGTGCAGCCATGGCTGCAGCCTGTGAATTGCAGTAGAAACATGAAGAGATGGTTAAACAAGGTTTCCGTGTGCTATTCTGCTCATGAATTAGAGGGGATCCTTTGTTGACAAATAAACTCTTAAAAAACACCCTGTGAAGCTTTGTTTTTCACATGAATATATATATATTTACACTTTCAGTAGTTCTTCTTTTTAGTGTTAAGTAGTTTTGAGGAGAGTTAGAATAAGGTGAGTGATTTAGTCAAATCTACAGGTTTTTCACTACAGAATTAAAAACTTCAAAAATTCTACTAGCAAAACATGCATGCAGTCTAATTTGTCTTTCAGGAAGCTTTCATGCTAAACCTGATGTTTTAGAAAACACCAAATACCTTTCTTTATTCTGAGTGTTTTAATTTATGTACCAAATGCAATGCCCAAACCTGAAGATCTGTGGTTCACCCAGAATAAAAACAAAATTGAGAGCGCTTTTCATTTTCTACTGAATGTCTTACAAGTTTATGGTCTGATTATGAGACTGCTATCTTCCCTTTAATGCAGATATTTTGCTATAATCTAGTTACTGGGTTCCTCTTTCTGAATATTTCTGGTTTACATCATTCCCTGTTGGGTTTTTTTCCCTTGCAATGTTGATTTCAATGTAGAAATCAAATATGACATTGAAATGCATCTAATAACATTTCCTGTGGTCTTACGGAAGAGATTTTACTCCCCCTTTTTTTTCCCCCATCAACATGCATATGAGCTGCAGGTTCCAGTTTTATAATTTAAATGAGTAAAAAATCCAACACTAATTCTCAGCTAAGAACTATGAACACTTTAGGATGTTGGTATTTAGGGACATAAACTGGGCAATGTAACCATGACTTGCTGTGCAGGGTGAACTGTGAGTATTCTCCTTGACCTACTTGTTTGCTTGGAGGGGGTTTTGAGTTTCCTAACTTCAGAGCTAACCATTAATTCTTGTCTTTCTAAATGAATCAGCTCCCCCCCAGGCTTTAACTAGACCTGTTAACTATGAACTGACTCATCATCTTGACGAGTAAGAGATGTACAGAAACCTCAAGGAAAACAGGAAAGCCAATAAAAATCTCTCTGGTATTACTAGAGTAACTTTAATACTCTTAGAACTAATTACTACTGAGCTTTAAGGAATCTGTGTAGCTTAGAGAAGCAAGTAAGCATTGTTGTAGCAGTGGAGAGAGATGTGGGAGGAGAGAGGTGATGATTCAGTTCAGCTTTATTGCTTGTGTAAGGCTGTGTGAGCTGCAGATAGGAAGGAAACACCTTTCCACTAACAGCAGGGCATTCCCAAAGATTAATGCCAATAATAGGTGTGACATGATGGCCACAAAATGAGCTTGGGTGTTCTTGTACCCAGATGCTTGTAGAGTTAACTGGGGGGGGAAGGGAGGGGGGTTATAGTCCTTTTTTTTTTTTTTTTCTTTAAAGAAAAGCAAATTAAAGTAAGTTTGTATTTTCATTTAAAAAAAAACCCAAACCCACAAATTAAAGTAAGTGTATAGAAGAGGAGAGGGAAAAACATTCAAGGGGATTTTGGTAAAGCCTGGCCTTGTCCTGGTGACCACCATAAAGTTTGTCCATGGAATGGGCTCTGTTAATAGCAGTGATATCAATAATGCTATCAGCACAGCACCGTTCATTCTGATAATTAGTGTTGAGGCATGAGGCATCTGTGGTTTATTAAAATCACAAGTTATTTATACTCTTTCATCACACCAGGAAGGTCATTTTAGAAAGAGTCCTGTTAAATGCATACAAAGTGTTCTGCATTCTAAAAAAACCAAATTAATTATGGAATTTGATTTTTATTGTTGCTTTGGTAGGAAATGTCTGAGTATTGCTGTAAACGTGTTTTTATGTTACAATGGGAGTTTATGGTTTCCCTTGTGCAAAGGCTTTTCCAGTGCATCATATTGACGTGGGAAGCATGTGTTGTTTCTCTAAGCTTAGCTCTAACTTTGTTAATAGTAGTCAATATTCAGTAATAGGTTTGTAGGGAATTTTGTCATCAGCGTTTCTGTTTGTGTCACAGTTCCTGTGGTCTGAGGCCCCTACCTCGAATTAACTGGAAATGCTTTTCATACCGAGGTTCTGGGGAAAGTTTGCTGATAAAAAGAATTCTCTAAAATTCAAGAACACAAGCAGGCTTTTGAAATAATTTGGGGTTTTGTTGCTCTTTAAAATATGCACTTTAGAAGAAGAGGATCTAATCAGTATAGGCAAAAGATTTATTTCTTAAGCAGCTTTTAGTCAAAATGGGAAATTTTGAGGTCAGTTTTATGTGTTTACTGAACTTGGGCTCTCCTGGTGTCTCCTGCAGCTTTAATCTCTTGACTCCTTGTACACCTCACCAGTGGGGGCACCACGGGGTCATGCTTTAAAATTGCTATATGGAAAATGGAAAGTAAACCCTGAGCTATTTATGAGTGAAAGCCTTAAATAGCTCTAACACTGTGATTTCAAGGTATTTAGTGCTCTAATACAGGCAACTGAAAGCTCTGCATTTCTGATTGGCTTTACTAAATCCCTGCTCCTCCTCAGTGCAGGGGGTGGGCTGTTAAATACCCTGAGTGGATAGACAGAAATAAGACTTCAGCAGTGGTAATCACTTCCCCATCTTGGTTAGGAAACTGAAGAATTAAGGATTCATATAATTGGTACTAGAAAACATCTGCTATGAAAACTCTTTAGTGCTACAGCTGCTTCACATGCAAATCTTCCAGAATGTGATGCCATAAAGGCCTGTGGTAACCAAATAGCTCAAGGGTGGTTCTTTTTTCTTTTTCCCTTTTTACTTTTTTCCCGCCTGAACAAGCGAGGAATGTGCGGCTGCCTTGATGTGCAGCTTCAAAAGGTCCTGTCAGCACAGGGAGGCACCAAGAAACCTCAAGTTAGAGGGCACAGACCATCCTACCTGCTCATCAAATGTACAGCAGAAAGGAACCTGCTGGAGCTAGACTTCAGAGGTGGCTCAAGAAATGCAGTCAGATTATCCCAAAGTGGGATTTTTTAAGAAATTCAAAACTCTGGACAGAACTTCTCTTACTGTACTAGTTAAGATACTTACTGAAAACCTATATTGCAGCAATTAATAATGCCTCTACTCTAGCTGAAGACTTCTACTCACATTTTAGGCAGCTGAGGGAGTGTTTTTCTTGGCACAGAGAAAATAATGATTTAGCTATGGCCTCATTGAGGACCAGTGGGATTCAGGGATATTTGATACTTTCTCTTCGAAAAACACACTTTGCACTGAAATGTTATCTTGATTTTATGTGTATGTGCTGCTTGCAGAGAGATCTCCAAGCAATGTTTTGCTTAATATATGCATATGTATAGATGTCTGTATATCTGTGTAACTCACTGTCCTGTTGAGTTTCATATCAGACAGTGATTTCTCTGCTGCAGTACATCCTGTAGCAGTTTGGTGGTTTTAGGAATAAAAAACCTAAAGACAGGTTGTAAAAGCCTAGTTTGGGTGGTTTTGTGTAACAGATGTTGTGCAAGTTTGACTTAAGGAGATTTTGAAGACAATCATCCACATGACTCATGTTAGATGAAACAGCCTTTCTGATCATGTCTAGATTATCCATTTCCACCACAGCTAATGATAGAGAAAGTACTTCATGAATTATTTGTGTATGAATCACACAAAGGATGTGCCCATTACTCAAGTATGTAATTTGTGATTTATTGCTGATGGACAACGCCACTGTGGAAATGGAGATCTGTTTTTATTCAGATCAGTGTCCCATGGCCTTCTAAACCTGATATCTGGTGCTGCTGGGGGTTTCCTTGTTTCCTGAACAGTCTGTTAGGCTTGTTCTCTTATCTGAGCCTGCCCATCTCACTCTTCCCAGACACATCCAGCTCCCACTGCCATGACAAACACTTTCTCTTACCCTTTGCTCGTGCAGAAGGTGCCTGTGGTCGTAGCTACTGAATTGCAAACTTCTGGCAAGTGAAGTCTTAGCAAACTCGTGGAAACGGGAATGCTGCAAATTGAAGGCCATTGGCCCACCACCATCAAGCAGCCTTATCACTGAGGGGTGTATGGCATACTCCATGCTGGCTCTGTGTGACTCAAACAAGTTGGGCTGGAGGACTGGAGGTTAATCCCCTTCTTTGTCTCCTGCCCCTCTAACAGGCTGGATATAGCCAAGGGATTAGGGAGATCTTTGCAAAGGAAATAGATACAGGTTTGAATCCCATCCGCCTGGAAATAGACTTAAGCTCTCTCACATCCTGGCTGGGCAGACTAAGGATTTAGTAATTCTTCCAAAGAGGAATGAGTCCTCCATACCTGCTGTGAAAGGGTATTTTTAGGGGATCTTCAAAAAGAAATTTCTGTGGTTGCGTTTCTGGATGTTGGGTAGGGAAGTGCTGGCGGGCTCATCCTCTCATGGCAGCAGGATTTGCATGTACCCTGAACTTGAGACAGATGGCTCTGAAGGGAACCTTTGATCTTGGAAGGTGCTTACTGATACATTTTGGTGATTCCCTCTCAGGGTAGTCAAATTCTCCCCAGGCTATGCAAAGAGGGTTGGGAGTGTTTCTGTGGAAGCAGGGTGTGGAAAATGAGTTTTGGAAGAGGAACTCCTCCTGAAATGTATTTTGTCTCTTTAGTTTTACCGTTCCAGCCATACAGCATAGTTCGGCGATGTGCTGTTGTACCACTTCTACTGCAATAAACTGGTTTTTTCTACTATAAATACACTTTATAAAGTTGATGGGAAGTTCTTGGCCTTTTGCATTAATTCACTGTAAAACGCAGCTGCTAATTTTTCCCATCTTTCCTTGATTTCCATGCAGTTGATATTTGTCCAGTGACTGACAGCCCGAGTGACACGCAACAGGCACAGCTGACAAAAGCAACGTTGCTGTTGAAGCTCCAACAAAATATGGGTATGTTCCTTCCCAGATGTTTGCTATGGCACTCCAGAACCTGCAGTGGGCCCTTTCAGGACTGTTAACTCCCACAGCATGCTAAGCCACAGAACTCTCCATTGCAACTTCTCCATGGTGCTGTCTCATCCCGCTCTCAGAGATGTGTCTGCACTTAGTACAGCTCTCTGTGCTGTGGGTCTGCTTGTATTGAAATAGTTCCACTTTAGTCAACAAAGCAGTAACTTCTGGTTTCTATTAATTATTAGAATATGGTAACTGGAAGATTAAATAGGAGCAGTAAATATGTGTTTGCTTTGAATGTAAAAATGTTTTCCCTTAAATCATCACTGGGGTGTTTTGGGGTTTTCTGTGTGTCTCCTCAGCTGCATCAGTAATGAGCATGCTAAGAAAAGTAGTTTTTGGGGTAGCTCTTTTTGTTTCTCCTTGTGCTCGTTCCCCCTGACCCACCCTCCCCTCCCTGCCTGCTGCTGCCTGTGCTGCCCTTCCCTCACTGCCTGTGTTCCCTCTGGTTTTAGGGACTGGTTGTGCTGCCCTTCCCTCACTGCCTGTGTTCCCTCTGGATTTAGGGACTGGTTGTGCTGCCCTTCCCTCACTGCCTGTGTTCCCTCTGGATTTAGGGCTGGTTGTGGCAGCCGCTGTTGCAGTCCTGGCGTCGATCTTCTCCTTCAACTACTTCAGTGATTGATCTCCAGTGATTAAACTCCAGCCACCACAGCTCCTAGGAAGTGTTGGCCACTCACAAGATGGAAACAGCTGGGGTTAATATGTTAGTAATTAAGAATTGTTGCCTAAATCTCACCAGGTAGATGTGCAATATAAACTGTAGGTTCAGTTACCTTGTTCCATCATGCACTTCCTAGATCAAGTAGAATTATGCACTTACAGAATCAAGTAGAGGGTGAATCAGGTTTACAAGAAACTGACCCTGTTGCTCTGTATAAATGAATGATAATATTATTTTCTAGAGAGATCCCTTAAACAAACATAGAACCTTCATTTTCTTCCTCCTGGTTCCTTTAATGCAAATGCTGCTCCTGGTGTTTCTCAGGGTATTGGTAAAACCTGCATAATGACCTGGTATGACAATTCCTGCTTTAAGGGTTCCTTTGCTAAGAGAAATCTTATTTTATTACAGTTAATTGGGGGAATATTAGTTTTAGTGAAGCCAGCATTTCACCATATGTGTTGTTTTAGATAATACTGGCTAACTAGCATAAAATGCAAATGAATAGTTTCTAGAAGTTTTAAGACTAGACCAAGACAGCCTGTAAATAGCTTGGTTCAGGACTGGAGAACTCAGAAATCAATGAAATGCATAGCATTGCTGAGCTGTGTGTATGCTGCTGGCTTTTATTCAGTGCCTCCTGATGAGGATTTCTCTGTCCAGCTCCAATACAATCATTGTTATCTTGGAATTTTAACTATTTCAGCAACAGTTACACCTAGGCAGGTCTTGTGGGTTATCTTGTAGATACAGGCAAGTTGTCAAAATTATTGCTAATCAGGATTTTTAGGCTATAAACAGAGAGCTTTCCGTGATGAGAGATCTCCTGGGGATGTTGGCCAGTTGCATGTTTACTTGACATGAGGAAGGTGGAAGGAAGGAATGAATTCTAGTAAGGTTAATAAAGATAACTTGTATATGAAATGTGATGTTTACTTGGATCTGAACTACAACAGAAGAGAATTAAAGGCATTTTAATACCAATGCAAATTTCTTTTTTGTTTGAAGGCAGTAGAACACAAAGCAAAAAATAAACCCTTTGATTCTAAAGCATAATCAAGTATGTACTGGGATACCTTTATTAAAGGCAACTCTGAGAAAGGTGTCTTGACTGCTGTTGCCTCACCTGTGTATTCTGTTTTTACATGTTTGGAAAAAACAGCTGCTTTTAGTATTGTAAGTATATTTTGAAACACAGTGTTGACCTTCTGTGCTCAGCATTGCTCAACTGGGACCTCCTGGAGCAAGGTGAGTGTTGTAATGGAGGCACTGGGTTCAGCTGTGGGTTTTATAATTGCTTTTTATTCTGTGCCAGTGAGTGGAATCAATAGGCAGGAATCAGGAGGTGGGATGACATCCAGGGGAGGCTGAGGGTTATCCAGAAAATGGGAGTAATTTTGTAACATGCTTCAGAATATGGTTGGTTTAAAAATTGCTCTGCTACAGCCTCTGTTAGAGGGAGGAACAGGGGTGTAATTAGGAGAAAGGAGCTGTCTTTTGTCTTTTTTTTTTTTAAGGAGAATAGGGTGTGCTTTTGGAGGTAAAATACAAAATGATTATTCTTTAGTTGCCTGTAACACAAAACTCAGCCACAGAAGTGAGGTACAGCATCTTTGACACCAGAGAAGAAAATTGTCCTGAAACACTCTTCCTATGGTTATTCTTGTTTAGTGCTTGTGGTATCAAAAATAGAGCTTGTTGGAATGTATTATTCCATGGATCCCCTTGCAAAGAACTCTGGTTTTCTTCCCCTCTGCAAGCTTATGCAGTGCTTAGTAAATGATCCTTTTCTTTGTGGTGATGGTCAAATTAATCCTTCAGGTTGTAAGTAACTAAGTATCAAGGATCTGTGGAAGTCTGATTTTCCAATTTGGGCTCTGGTGGAGATTTCAGGTGTGATGTAGGAGACTGTTGACATTTGTGCAATAAGAAATTAATCAACCCTGTCAAAGGAAAAAAGAGTAATTTGACTTGTACCTACAGATTGAGCCTTCCAGTCATCCTGGCATGAGGAAATAGTGGATGTAGAAGAAAGCAGGTTCTTGCTTGTCTAAGAATTACAGGACTAACCAAGAGGGGATTTCGTTGTCCCATCCTTTCTTGTACCATTTTGTGCCATTGATAGCATAAGAAAATGAGGGCTTTAGGATAAATTTAAATGTGTGTGTAAGAGAAAAGGAAAACAACCTTTTAAAAATCTCTTTCCTGACTACTGCATAACTCTAGCTCAGGTTTGATTGTAGGTTTATCCTTTTTCTACCTGTATAATACTCCGAAGCTTTCAGTCTGTCAAAACTCCATTGTGACTGACACTGAGCTTTGTTAACTCATGTCCATGATTGCAGATATATATTTATTTTAGTATGTAAGAGTCCAGGGTAATGGTTTCAACTTCCACATCTGAAAATCAGGCTCTTCTCAGTATAGTTCTAAAATTTATGACACAAAATAGTTTTACAGAATCATTATTTTCTGTGCCATGGGGTTTTAAAATGTAGTTTTAAAAATCTCAGTGGTCTTGGTCACTGAGGTTTATGATTCCTCACATCTGAGGACAGCATTTGGTGTGGTAAGTTTTGACAGGTTGTGATGGTGTGTGGCCCCAGCTGGGGACCTAAGGACCACACACGGCTTGTTCGCCTCCCTGGGGCGAGGGGCAGGAGGGTTGGAACAAAGATAAAACTCTTGGGTTGCAATAAGAACAGTTTAATAATTGAAATAAAGTACAATATAGTAATAGCAGTAGTAATAATAATGAAAGGGGGATAACAAAAGAGAGAGAGGAGTACAAGCCAGACAGATGAGTGATCCCAGTGCAGTCCCTCACCACTCACCCACTGATGCCCAGCCCGTCCCCCAGCAGCCATCGGCCCTCCCAGCCAACTGCCCCAGTTCACACTGGGCATGACATCCCATGATGTGGAATATCCCTCTGCCCAGGGGGATCAGCTGTCCTGGCCATGCTCCATCCCAGCTTCTGGTGCAGCTCCTCACTGGCAGAGCCTGGGACACTGCAAAGTCCTTGGCTGGGGGTAAGCTCTGCTCAGCAACAGCTGAAACATCAGTGTGTTATCAAAATGATTCTGTACTGAATCCAAAACACAGCCCTGTCTGGGCTGCTGGGAGGAAAAATAACTAGCCCAGCTGGCAGCAGGACACTGGCATCTACCAGAGGCTTTGCTCTCAGTCTGAGCAGCAGTGACACCAGTGATAATTTGTTCCCCCCTGTGCTCCATCAGAATATTTAGGGACACTCGGGGTCTCTGTGACTTTGAGTCAAAAGGAAGAGTAACCACAGGGCAGAGTAGCAGGAAGGCTGTTCCCATGTGCTTATTGAAGAATTTAGCGTTTGCTACTCAAAAACCTTCGTACAGTAGTAAATGTTTGAGTCAAGTCTTGCTTTTTGTTTTAAGGTGTTGGGGTTTTTTCCTGCAGAAACTGATAACTGCTGTGATCAGTTTTATTTGCAACTTCATTAGTCATGAGCTTCTGTTGAGGCTTGGTGCCACATGTGTGTTTGCTTTTTGGTTCTTAAATCACAGGTTGAAGAAAATCCTTCTTAAGCATGCTTAATCTATCTCTTAAATTGGAGTGTCAACTTATTTCTTACAGTAGCTATGGGTGCTGCTTCTGTGGTGCTACTATTGGGATTTTGTGCTTTCAGCCTTATTCTCAAGGAAATGAAGCTTATGTGATGAGGCTGCTGATGTACAGCCTGATAGCTTTTAAACCAAGTTGGATGAAGAGGGAAAGTTCTCGAGGAAGTTAAGTTCTCACAACTTAAATGGAGATTTTCTTGGCGTGTAGAGGATAGGAATTTTTCGTGTCTCTTCTTTAAAACACATCATTAACAAAATGCAAGGGAAGTATTGTCCTGCTACTCAGGTAACTGGTTACTTTTATGATGGACAAAAGATAATTCAGTATTTTCTACCTAAACTCCTATAAGATCATTGGATTTTCATGCTGTTTGGTGTATCTGCAAATATTCTGAAGAGACAAATGAAATGTTAGGATGAAAGTGACTTTACCTGAGGGGTCAACTTCATGCTTCAGGAAGGGGAGAGAGGACTGCTCCAAGGGAAAAGCTTTATTCCTTTCACCTGGAGTTCCATCAGAAAGGCTTGTCACAGTCTCTCACTCAGCAGTTTACAGCATGGAAATAGTGACATTTTGGGAACATGCTTTTTGAATTCTTGGTGTAATAAAGTCATGAATTGTTTTACCGGTTAGAGAAGATTGTATGAGAGATGATTAATAAGGTGTACATGAGGTGAGGTTTCTAGAGCTCTGTTAGAATAGTCATCCATGGCAAAACAATGTTAAAAGTAGAAATTCAGTAGTACTTTGACAGTTTCTAAAAAAGAACAAACAAAAGAGAAACAGTCTTTAACATTTTGATCATCTCAAATGTTATCAGCCAAACTGTGCTGTTAAGATCTTTAGTAAGATACAGATACTTTCATTCTCAGAGTCAAACAGCCTTTAGCTTTGGCAGTATGCAGAAGTCACTGAAGGGTTTCTAATGTTTTGTTGTGTTGTATCAAGTGGAGAGAGGGAGGAATGTTTATAGTGAGTTTATCCCATGTCTTCCTCTCAGATAGATTGTTAAATTGTAGTTCTCAGCAGCTTCCCTTTAACAAAACCTGAAACTTTGAGTTTAGTAAATGTCTAATGAGTGCTTACTAATATTTCATGAATTTAAGGCTAAGGTTATGTACTACCAGTATATTTTGCACTTCCAATGGCAGCTTTTGAGAGCTGATAAGCTTTATTCAGAGTTATTACATAAGCACAACATACTTTTCCAGAAACTGACAGACATTTTAAATACTGCTGCTCAGCATAGGGAGCTCCCATGAACTGAAATCAGCTGATGCTGTGTCTGTGTCAGCTGTTTGGGTGAAAAACGTACATGAGCACTGAGCTAACTTCTCTCTTTGCATCAGTATTGAATATTAAATGTGGAATAAAATAATGATGTAGACACTTGAGCCATTTAGAAATGCAAGGACTTTGGGCTATTTGTCTGCCCTTTAAACTGCTTGTTCCTGCCAAAATCGGTAGAAGTGAATCAGGAGTCAGGACTTGCTGTAACTTCAGAGCATGGAGATGGCTTTTTGTGTGCACAAAGGGATGGACCAGTCCTGTCCCCACTGAGACAAAGGACTGGTGCTTTGTGGAGACAGGCATGGGCCCTCAAATTTTAATTTGTTTTTCCTGTATTTCTTAAATATCACTGCTGTTCTTCCTATTATTGTGGCTGGCATAGAGATATGTACAGGACTGCCAGTTGTATGTGTTTTAAGTAGAATCCACATACTAACAGTTAAACAATTTTTGTGTCTTTGTATGTTACAAATATATCAGCAAAGACCACCTTCTCTAAGTGGGATGAGTGTTACTGACATTGATTTACAGCTGACTGAAGAGGAGAGGGAGGCAGTGAGGACTATGGCTCTAATTATTCAACATCTGGCTCATCTGTGCCATTCCCCAGCACCCGAAGCTCCCTCTCAGGTAGCAGCCCATACTCATTTAGGAAAGCCTCCACATCCACAGCAAAAAACTCCTCATTGAACTGTTCAGAGACACTAATGAAATTGCTCAGCAGCTCCCCGGCCTTGTAGACCAGTAGGGAGGGGAGCACCTCGCTGGAGAAGCGATCCCCAGCGCCCGTGCTGGAGGCCTTGATCTTGCAGAACTTGACGGTGGGGTACTCGGCCGCCAGGCAGGTCAGGCTGCTGTTGAGGGCCTCGCAGCCCTTGACGCCGTCCTCGTAAATGTGCACGATGACCGTGGTGGTTTTGTGCTCCTTCTCCACGGCCTCCAGGAACTGTTCCCCGTTCTGCAGCTCGCACACGAAGCCAAACTTGGGCCCGAAGCTGAGCCGCTGGTGCATGTCCTGCATGCAGCGCTTGCGGTACTGCTGTAGGCAGCTTTCGTCCTCCTGTGTGGCATGAATCAACTCGTACTCCTGCATGCTCATCTGGGAATAGCCAGAGAGTGCTGTTAGTCACTGGGAACCCCTGGGAGCTGGAATGGGGACAGACCCACCTGTTGTCTAGAGAACCCCGAAAGTTGAGCCAGAAGCACCATCACTCCCTACAGTGACTTTGGGAGGTCCCGTCGAGAGACAGGTGCAGATCCTGTCTCAATGCTTGCCTGTCAACATGCTGGTACTGAAAGCAGTGGCCACATTTGGCAAAAATTTATGGATCTCTCAGAGCCCGTGGAAATTTTGCCAGTAGTGGGGCAGGTTTAAGTCCTGTGTTATTAGGGGTTTGGTTCTCCCCTGTTTCAGAATTAGTAAATGGTCGAGTGATGTTCAGGCTCAGAGCGCTATCCTGACTGATAGGTTCTTAAACACATTAAAAATTTTCCATTGCCTTAACCAAGGATAGAGCATTGTGGCAGGGAAGGGAGGAAGAAAGATCAAGCTGTGCTGTACAGGATAGATGTGAAATACACTGCTCATTTTACTGAAGTTACCCTTTGCTTGAGAGAGGACTGGATAGAGAGAATGACAGATCCATTAAGGTTGGAAAAGTCCTTAAAGATCGTCAAGTCCAACTATTAACTCAGCACTGCCAAATCCACCTCTAACCCATGTCGCTAAGCACCACATCCCTATTTTTTGGATGCTTTCAGGGATGGTGACTCCATCAATGCCCTGGGCAGCCTATTCCAACATTTGGCCATCCTTATGGGGAAGAAATTTTCCTGATATCCAATCTAAGCCTGCCCTGGAACAACTCGAGGCCATTTCCTCTCATCCTGTCCCTGTTCCCTGCAAGCAGAGCCCAAGCCCTGGCTGCCCCCTCCTGTCAGGGAGTTGTGCAGAGCCAGGAGGTCCTCCCTGAGCCTCCTTTTCTCCAGGCTGAGCCCCTTTCCCAGCTCCCTCAGCTGCTCCTGGTGCTCCAGCCCCTTCTCCAGCTCCGTTGTTTTGCACGTGTTCTGTCTGCACTGTGAGAGTTCTGCTAAGTTACACAGAAATTGAGTGGAAATTCAAGATTTTCTACCTTATAACAGGCATGTTTTATATAGAGCCAAAATTAATTCCTTTTGCTTTTCTTACCTTACGGCAGAATCTCTCTCTGGTATCTTTATCATCTCTGCTGAAAGATCTGTGTGGTGAAGACATTTGTCTAAGCATTTCTTTCTTGCTCGGGGGTAAGGAGTCTCCATCTTCACTCTCTAATTTGAACTTCCTCCAGTCATTGATCACACCTTTGGGCCCTAAGAGAGATGAAGCCGGGTGAGAAAGTGGCTGCAACAAGAGGTTTCTTGAGAAGTTTCTGTTCTTTGCTGGTTTTTCCTTCTGTCCCTCAGTTTATGTGTCCCTCCTCCTTCCAAAGCACTCTCCAGGAGTGCTGAGAACCAAAGCTTTGGGATCAATGTGTCCCAAAAAGAAAGAAAGAGGGTTTTTGTAGCCTGGATCACTTTGGTGATCTGGTTCCCATCAGGATCCTTTGGAAGGATTGTGGTGAACTACATGAGCAGTTAACATGGATGAGGATGTTGAAACCTGTTAAAATTGCCATGTTCGCCAAAGGTGATGTTTGGTAGACAAATATTTGATTTCTTTATAAACAGGGTCTTTAAATATTAATTTAAATATTTAATAAAATTTAAATATTAAATGTGTATAAGGACTCAGAGTAAAACTAAGAGTGCAGGACATTTGAGATTATTTTTAAAAACCCCGAACAATACATGTTGCACTGGAAGAGTAACCCATAAGGCAAATGATAATTCTGATTGTAATGCAGATCTTGGTCTTTGGAGCTGCTTGATTAAACTGCTTAAATTTTGAAACTGGGAAAAAAATTAATTTCGAAATTCCAGTGCTGTTTTTCAAAATGAAAAATTTTAATCTGCATCTTAGGTTTTAAAGCACAAACAAAGAATACTTCAGTGTTTTCAGAGGTGAAGTTTCCTATGGAAAATTTAGAAAAGACCGGGTAGGCAGCTCTCATTTTCACACAGAAGATGTGATGAAAGTGAGATATAGTGCATGTATATACATTTTTTTATTTTATTTTATTTTTTTTTTCATAGAATGGTTTGGGGTGGAAGGGACCTTAAAGCTCATCTCGTTCCACACCTTCCACTAGCTCTGTTGCTCAGAGCCACATCCAACCTGTGTATATCTCATAATCTTGGCCAACAGCAGCAAGGCTGGTTGGGAAAGAACCCCAGAGTTATTACAAGGGCGGCATTTATTATAGCTCCAAGGAAAAGAAGCCTTTGGAGCACAGGGAGGGAATGATTGGCATCCTGTTACCTGTCAGTGGGGTGGAGGAGATGATCCCTGGCTGTAGAGCTGAACACAATGTCAGTACTCATAAAAATCCTGGTGATTGACCACTGGATTAAAAAGAGTGATGGTTTTGAGTGAGGCCTCTTTTAAAGCTTCTAAATTCTGTGTTTGCCATAAGGGGCATTTTTAGCTCCGAGTGTTCCTTCTGTAAGAAGGGAAAAATCATTTTGCCTTTCTAGTGAAACGCTATCACCTAATTCTAGCGTGGGAGTGTGGGTTTTGTTGCTCTTTTGTTGTCTTCTCTACTCCCCTGGAGAACAAAGTGAAGAAATAAACCACAGGAGTGAGGCAATAAACCAACAGGAGCCACGTTGGGCCATGGCTCTTGGTGGCTTTGTCAAGTGTCCCCTGCATTTGGCCTTTGCTTCAGGTTTGAGGAGGAGCAGCACAACATTTGGTGTTACCTGCCATGGGGGCTGCCACTTGCAAATACCTTCTCATTGCCTTTGGAACCTGTGGTTTTGTGCAAGAGGTTTGGCCAATCCACTGGAACTACTGGAATTCTGGGCTTCCCCAGTGAACATGAACATTTTCACTTATTTTTAGGAAAAAAAAACCAGTTAGTTTCCTCGCCTGTGTGTGTTGCCTGTCCTTCAAAGTTGTCTTCCAAGCTGGTGTTGGCATTTTCTTCCATTTCAGTGGCTGGAGTAGGAGATGCTGCAAGTCCCAAAGGGAGAACAGTTAATGACAGGATAGCAATGGGATAAGCTTACAGCAGGTACAGCACAGTGTGTAATTTCCTGCAGCTGGTGAGTATCAGTGAAGATCAAAATACACATGGTAATTATGGAGCTAGTCATTGACCCACAGAAAGCAATTGGGATATATGTCAGTCTTCTTAAAAAGGTGTCTGGCCAGATTCTCAGGTGAGCATTCCTTCATTATGGTATTCCTTCCCAGTCACTGGAGAATATCAGGGATGTGGTCATGGGAAATGGTGGGTGTAAAACTTCCTGTAATGCCAATGTGTACTGAGTATTTTCTTTCTTTTCTTTCTTTCATTCTTTCCTTCTTTTCCCTCTTGGAATTCAGAACCTATTAATTTTCCAAGTGCTGTAAGTATTTATTTTTAAGGGTTGCCCAGACTGCTCATTTCACATACAGAAAATGGAGCCAAATATTTGAACCTGTTGGGCAAGAGACCTCTGAACATCGTGGAGCTGACTGGGCCATGTTTGTTGCAAAACAGCAAACCAATGGTGGTTATAAATTAAAATCACTTTCTTGTTCCACCCTTTCTATAAACCAGGCAACCCAAGGAGCCAGGTGACACTCTCAGGGCACTGTGATTCCCTAACACCCTTTTTGTCTCTTACAGTGGTGTTTCTGAAGTAGAACCACACTTATTTTGAGTGTTCCCACGAAGGAGATGATCCTAGCTGGGTGGTGCCAGAGCAGCCAGAAGTCTTAAGGCAGGTGATTGGAGTGTTCCCATTAAGTCTAGACTAGGTTCAGCTGTTCAGGTGCTAAGGTAAGCTTTGTTTGGCTTCACAGTAGCAAAGATGGTCTCACACCATAACTGCCTTATTTAAAGGCTGCTGGGGTGTTAGACTGGAGTGATAAATAGTGGTGTATGCACAGGAGGGAATGTGCCTTCATTTTTCTATAGCAGTATCAAGAGATAATGTGGAATAACAGCTGAGCAGGACACAAGGTACCCAATTCTTGTGTGTATTGGGACTAAAGCTGATTAGCAAATGTGCAAATAAGTTGTTCCATGCATGTACCTGTGGCAATTAATCAAAACTTGTGGGAAACATTGCAAGTAAGTTTGGAAGAAAAGCAGGTAATGAGTTAAGCTTTATTAGTATAAATTCTGTAGGTTGCTCCATAGATAGGTTGTCATCGCTGCATAGATCCTGATTACCGGATTAATTGCTATTCCCACAATTCTGAAATAGAAATCTGAAGGTAATCCCATCTCACTAGTCAAAACTAAGAATCTTTGCCATGTCAGGGATGAGCAGATATATATGCTGGGTCAAAGTCTTAAGTCGTTCCCTTGGCTTATATGTGCATCTACAATAAGCTCTTCTGTCTGCTTCTGCTGCAGGTTTTCTTTGTTCTGGAAGGAGCAAGAGGGTTTGATTCTCTGTGTGCTTTGCAGTTTCAGAGCTTTGAGCCCTGAAAAACACTAAAAGCACAGGGTATGAAGCTCAAACACTCAGCTGCAGGCTCAAACCAGAAAACTTGACTGTGCTTTTGGTGAAACATCTCTCTTCCCATAGGTGGGAACGGATTGCTTAACAAATGAAAGGTCTCTGTAAAATTTATGTTACGGATCTATTGTGCCCCATGAATCTGTGAAGATTAGATGAATCATAACAGCATAAAGGCTGTATTTCACCATTCTTCTGCAGTGTGGCACGAGGCAACAACCCTGACCATGCACAGGCTGGGAGGCTGACTATGGACTGGGAGTGGGAACTCCTAAAGCTTAATCTTGTCCCTGTGACTGAGTTGGGCTGTGAGCTGGGAGCCAGGCATGCAAACTGTTCTCCTTTCAGCTCAGCAGGGCTGTAAATCCTTGTCATTCTTATCTCTGCCCTGGGAAAATGGGCCTGGCTGAGCCAGCTGTTTCCCAACCAGGCAGCTGAGGTCAAGGCACATGGACAGGGTGGTCCGTGGGAGGGTGTTCCAGGCTGAGCTGGCTCTCCTCGAGGAAAACGCAGCGGAAGCTCTTGTGTGTTGTGTGTGGGCAAAGCCAGGCAATCACCTCGGTAGGGAACTCTCCCACGTCCTCATCCAGGGTTGAGGTGGAGCTGTTGGATGGCTGGTTGGGGATCTTTTTGGGTGGTGAGGAGGTGTTCTTTTATGTGCCAGGCAAGCAGCATTTTCCAAAGCTAAAAATGAGCTTCCCAATAAATGGGGAAGTGTGGGTGCTGCCAGCTGTGAGGTTGTTGTTATGCAAGTGCCTCTGTGAGGAAATGTCTGTGTTAAGGCTGAGTCAGCACCACAGAAGGTGTCACAGAGTAGGTCAGGATGGCCCATCATGAGTGTCTCAGATGAGAGGGTGCCACCTGCTTGCCTCTACAGGTGTGCTGGGACGTGGTGTGTCCAGCATGGGGATGGCTGGAAGGAACCCTCTTCTGCATCACATGGCAGCTCTTGCAAGAGCAGCAGCCCCTTGGAGAGGCTCATGTGGGTGCAAGTGGGTCATAATTTGTTGACTGATAGTGTTGTCTTTTAGAAATTCCTTTAAGGTCACCTGACTAAGGTCATCAACTTCAACCTGAGTTGGCCTGAGAGCATTGCTAGGCCCAGGACTCAGAGGCAGCGATTCACTGCATGGGCATGGTTGGATTCAGCAGGGATGGAGAATGGCCATCCCAACCTACTCTTACAGATTCCTTACTGCTTTACAGCTGATTATTTTCTTTTTTTTTAAATCATGTAACTCATGCAGTCTCTCAATCCCAATACGTAACTGGCTCAGGGTAGGAGCACAGAGTCCCCTGAGAGGGTGTTATGTCACACAGCAGGAAGATGTGCAGTGATGGTGACATGAAGATTAATGTCATCACTGGAGTTAGTTATGTCTCCTAGTTCCAAGGAAGCACCAAGGAAGCTTCCAAGGAAGACCTTCCAGCCCATCAGCTGTCGTTGGTACCGATCCCAAGCTTCCCCTTTGTACCACTCTGACATTCCAGATGAGCAGCCATCTCTGGGGAGGGGGGGAACTGCTAATTTAGAAGATCTTTTGTATTTTCATTAGCTTTTCTCATTGGTTTTGATGACTGAAAGTGGCTCCTGAAAAGTTCAAATGAGGGAACAACTTCTCCTTATCAGGTCCATGGGTCATCAGTGCACTAGGCCCTATTTTGTCATGTGTGTGGTGGCTTTACATATGTATTTTAAGAGACTGATCATTCTTTAAGTTCTTTACTTTCCTGTCTTTCTGTCAGATTTTCTGAGTGAAGAAAGAAAAGATGACAATTTCTTCATGGAGAAGATTTTTGTGTCCCAAAAAAACTTCTTCACCAAGAAAAAACCCCAAATTCAAAGTATAAGCCTGATGCTGCCATTTAATTTCTATGAGCTTTGGATCTGTTGTAGATCAGAAGCAGAATTCCTGTTATTGCTGCTCATTCCTCTGGTGTCATTAAACTGGACAGGCCAGCCTTACTACAGGGTAGAAATAACCATTTAATGAAGTGGTTCCTTTTTATCCAATATGGAAGAAGGTTTTCTGCTTAGTAACAAAGCACAGAATCATGGAACAGCTTGGGTTGGAAGGGACCTTAAAGCCCATCCAGTGCCACCCCCTGCCATGGGCAGGGACACCTTCCACTAGCCCAGGGTGCTCCAAGCCCCATCCATCCTGGCCTTGGACACTTCCAGGGATGGAGCATAATGTTATGCCTTTGGCCTTCACAGAGATATCTCTGTTTACCCAAAATGACAACTTCACTATTTTCTCTTGCTCATATCGAACTTCTGAGGTAGCTCAGGAAGAAAGCACGATAGCTGCGTACTGTAATGAAGCCTTGTTTAATCCTTGTAAAAGATTGCAGCTGTAAATACAAAAATAGTGCCTTGTAGTTGTGAGTTACAGTTACAGAAGAGAAGGAAATTAAATAAAAATATCCCTAAACAAACTGTAAAAGGCAAGATGCATTCTGCAAAGGACAAAGACAATAAATAAAACTTGCTTTCCAATATAAGAGTTTTTGCTGCTAGTCCAGTAAGTAAACATGAGTAATATTTTTCTCAAAATACGAACTTGTTATAGGCACAAATTTGCTGCTTTCCATCTGTGCAAATCCTGCTGAAAATGCTGTTTGTGTCTGGGTTTAGGTAAGTGGATCAGCAGCAGGCTGCCAATCCTCAGTGGTTGGTGGGACATTGCTGGTGAAGTGGGAAGTGTGACATTTTGGGGACCCTTGGGGGGAAGAATGAAAACTGAAGGGTGTTTGGCAGTGAGATGTGGTTGCACGTCTCTGTGGAGCTCCATGTGGGTGGGCGCTCAGCTGGGACGTGCTCTGAGTGTTCCCCTGGCTCTTGGGAAGAGTGTTTGAACTTGAGCAGCACTTCTCTCTCCCAAGGGCTAATTTGAATCTTGCTTCTCTGCCCATTTTCCCTGGTTCTCATTTGCAGAATTCCCTCCCTGATTGCTCTTGTTCCCTCTCTCAAATGGTAATTAATGGTCACAGATGTACCTGGTGCATGGGCAGCTTCTGAAGCAAGCAGGACAAGAGAAGGAGCAGCCATGGATTTAAATGTTCAGGTTCTTGAAATTTGGGGGAATAGGGTAAAATAACATGGAATTGGAGAAGGCATCATTCCCCCTGCCTGGGCAGTGGAATGGAGCAAATCCTTCGCTCTGCGTGTACCCTTGGGAGGGCCGGCGTCCTCCTGTGCCTGCAGCAGGGACAGGTTGCCAAGAATCCTTGGTCATGGATGTGCTGAGGCTCGCAGGAGGCATTAGCACAATCAAGATCAGTGCTGAGGCTGGAGTTGCAGCCCTTTGCCCAAGGCTGTACAGCACCTTCCATGATCTGCTGCCAGGCCCTGTGCCAGGGAGTGGCAAATGTGGAGCACCTGGAGCTGCCCTTGCATCACGGGCAATCAGATCCCTTACAGGAAAGCAGCTAAAGACTGGCTTAAGAGGCAACCTTCTTTGTGTGCTTTGTCACCCCAAGGTACAAAGACAGGCTGATTGTGTGGCAAAATGGAAACATCCTGGGGTCACCTCAAGGCAAAAGCGTGGTGTATCATGGAGTGATCGGGTCACTGTGGCTGGGAAAAAACATCATTTCAAAACACCGGGCCGGGACTTGATTTGCTAGAGAAGAGGTCATATGATGGAAATAAAGCATAAAGCAGGCTGGGCTGACGCAGGGAGCTGCCAGCTCTGCTGCATGTCACTGGGACTGATGAGAGGGTTATGGGATTGGATTATTCCCTCTATCCGCTTTAGCAGAGTTATGCTGTTCTTTATTTGTGAGGTGGAAGCATTTTAAATAGATGAATCCAATGTTTCATTTATCCTTAAGGCTTTACCAATTAGGAAATTCCTGATGTGACTACCCCTGGCTTCAGCGTTGTGTTGGGCTGCAAGATCATAGGATTAAATAAATATCCCTTTCTTTTCCTCTTTATTTTAGTCTTTCAAAATTTGGCCTATAATTATGCACCAGGAATTATTCATCTTTTCAGGATTGCACATTTATTTCTGCATATCACTCTGAAACAGGAAATTAGCTCAATGCCTTCACAGTAATCAGTGACAGGACAAGAGGGAATGGCTTCAAACTGCCAGACAGTAGCTTTAGATTAGATACTGGGGAGAAATTGTTCCCTGGGAGGGTGGGGATGCCCCAGGATCCCTGGAAGTGTCCAAGGCCAGGTTGAACAGGGCTTGGAGCAACCTGGGCTAGTGGAATGTGTCCCTGCCCATAGCAGGGGGTGGCTTTAAGGTCCCTTCCAACCCAAGCCATTCCATGACTCTGTGATTCTATGATTCACTTCTATCAGAGTACCAGGGTTTTGTCTGGAAAGGTAGAATGCAGATATTTTAAAACAGGACTTGGTTTATTTTTAGAGGAAAAATAATAGTTGCCATTAGCATGGCAATAGTGTTAACATTGCCAGTAGTTGCCACGTCAAATTTCAATTAGCATTAACCAAAAAAATTTTATTTGGAAAAGCTTAATTTTGTATATGAAGTGGTGAATATCTTTTGAAACTTGGGATTCAAATTTTGGGGCATGTTGCATATTTGTTGGAGCAGCTCCTTCATCGTTACTCTTGTGATGAATTAATCCTTTTTTTTAGTTATTCTGCCAGGAAACCTGTTATTGATTTATCTTCTTTTTAAACAAACTTGGCTGTATCAAGCAGGGTGGAAGAGGAGGGAAGAGAGGCTGGATACTGAGAAAATGCCTATTTGAAGTGAGAGGGAGCAGCCAACATTTTCAAATGCAGATTATTTAAGGGCACGAACTCAATCTATGTTTAACCTCAATGCCTGGCCCAATTTGTCAGATGGATTGGACAGTTCACCATGGTCTCTGGGAGTCTGGGCAGAGTTTTCAGTTGATGTTTAAGTCTGTGTTTCTTTCTGAACTCCACGTTCATGTTTGCTAAAGTCGACATGTCCTTCAGAGCCTTGGTTGGAGTTTATTGCTGTATTTAGCAAAGTCATTATGGATGGCAGAAGCCCAGGGCAGAGATTGTGCATATTTTTTTCCCAAGCTGAACAGATGTTTGCAACGTGTATAATCCCCATAATTTGTCAAAAATCTCTTGTGTCAGAGCTGTAACTCTGGCAGTGACTGGAGACAGGTGCTTGGAGAGGTTGATGGCTGGTGTTTTATGGAAAAGGGAAGGAACTTGAGTTTGTTGTGGGATTAATTAGAGGTCTAGAAATAGTTACCATGTGAGGACTTTTGATCAAATCTTACTGCTCCTTTCCATCAAAAACCAGCAGGTGCCTGTGGGGCAGGGCTGAGAGGAATCAACACTTGTGAAGCTGGAAGAGCATCCACTATCTCTTTTGGGATGGGTTTGACCAAGAATGCCTCCCAAGGCTCTGGACATGCAAAAAATTGCCCACAAAAACAAGTTAAGAAAATAGTTTTGGAATTATAACATTTAATTCTGGTGGGTGTTTTTTCAGGCTTTTTTTTTCTCCTTAGCTGGTTGATGTTCTTTTCAAATGTGTATTTGTAACCATAAATCAGTAGGGATATTTGCTTTTACTTTTTTCATATCTACACTTTGTTACCATCATTTGGAAAAAGCAGGCTTGACTTAGACAACAAGCTTCCTCTAAAGCAGGGTCTAAACAGTCATTATCTCAAACTTGAGAGCTAAACAATTAAAAAAAAAAAAGAAATTCTTCACAACAGCTTTCATGTTCGTGTACTCTTCATTCCTGGCTTTCTCTGAGCATTAACATCCATCCTCTGAGATGTGTGAGGATCTTGTTTCCTGCTTTCCCATCATTAAAAATTTAGATTATCTTCTAATTCTGACCCTCTCTCACTGAACTAGTGCCCTTCTCTGCAGCTGGGCCTCCTCTTTCCAGAGAAGGTCCCTGTGTGAAGGGAGAGGAGTGAACCATCTTTGTTTTGGGCACTTGACCAGGGGTATTTATTGACTTGTGGCAGTCTAATTAGATTCACACATCCTGTGGTGCTGCTTCATGTGTAAAGTAAGTCACAGCAGACCAAGACCTTGCTATGGTAGGGAAAGGGACAGGTGACCTTGGGTGGTCAGGCACTGGTGGAGTCCCCATCCCTGCAGGGATTCAACAGTGGTGGCCCCTGTTTGCAGCACCTGGGGATGCGTTTTGGCCTTGGCAATTGTCATAGGTTAGCAAGCATAGTCCTTGCTAAGGGGTGCTTACAGTTTCCTCTGGGAACTGATAGAACCTATCAGCTGGCCAGTTTGAATATGGACAATTCTCTAAGCCACTTAAAGTTGTGATCACCTCTGTGATCCACATTTAAGAATAGGCAAACTCCCCCTCCA
>NW_024581118.1:1350084-1391189 GCF_017639235.1 Corvus kubaryi
CAGTAATGAGTATTTTGGACCAAACCACTACACTAAATTGGTGTTTCCGCCCGGTTACAAACCGAACCCGCGACAGCAATGTTGGGTAAATGGTTGGATTCAATGATATTGGAGATCTTTCCCAACCTAAATTCTGTGATTCAGATTGTGCTCCCAAGAATTTCTTGTGTTTTCCAGCCTGCTCCCTTGGAACTCTTCCTGTAGGACTGGCAGAGCCAAACTTGCGACTGCCAGGTGCTTCCTCTTCCTCCATTCCCTTTTTTATTCTTCTGCTAAAGTGTCCTGAGTGCATCTCAGCATCTTAGAAGAGCTGACAGATTAATTTCCTTATTTCTCTTAAATGGGAAGATCTAGAGGTAAAAGTGGTCATTCTGTATTTGTTAAAGGCAGCAGAGAAAGTGTCAGGAGGACACTGCCAGTCTGGAATTGGGTTCAGTATATCCACAAGCACACATCCTGCTGGACATGGTTTTGGTTTTGGGTTGGGTTTTTTTTTTTTTTCACTTGACCACTTACCAAAAAATGGACTTGGCGTGTAATTGATTAAATGATGGAGGCCCAGGTCCTGCTCCAACCAGCTGCTCCTTTGCTTGCAAGATCAGAAATAACCTTGTCTCTACTGAATGGTCCTGACGTCCCTATGGCAACTATGACTGCATGAAGTCAGTGATAATAGGAATGTATTCCTCTTATTACCTTTATTAATTAGAAGATGAAAGCCAAAGCAGACAGGATTGTGTGGCCCCTGAAAGCCCTGGAGTGTTTACATCAGGTCTGTACCTTCCCTATATCCCAGAATCACATAGTTGGGTTAGAAGGGACCTGGAGATCATCCAGTCCAGCCCCCTGCTAGAGCAGATGGATCTCATCCAGGTGGGTTTGAACATCTCCAGAGGAGGAGACTGCACAGCCTCTCTGGGCAGCCTGTTCCAGTGCTCAGTCACCCTCACAGAAAAGTTTATCCCTTTTCTACAGAGAGTATGGTATCCCTTTCATACCATTCATGTCATTCCAGAGGTTTCATGTTTTCCTTTGGATCCTGTGATTGACTTGTAATTATAAATGGTGAGTTTTCATTAGCTAATTTGTAAATAACTTTACATGTAGCTTGTAAAACTGCACAAAATTGGAATTATTTTTCTTCCTTTTCAGACCAAGCAAGGCAAACTGGGGTTGCAGTTATGCAGCAGCTGAGGCATGTACACAAGTTTCTCTGAGCATATAAATAAATGTCATGATTAGAAGCACAGGCTGATGGCTTAAAACACATGTGTTCCCTCTCCTTCTCCAAAAACACAGCTCAGATAAACAGCAGAGCAAATCCTTTCCCAGGGATTTTTATTTATGTAGAAACTGGAGCACAAATGCTGGGCCAGTTTCTCTGTGCACAGTTGGTTGTTTCTGAGACTTCTTCACAGGGACTGCCATGGCTCTATCCTAAAATTAATTCCAAATATTTTAGCCTTCCCTGTGCTCAGGCTGTAATTGTATCGCCTCCTGAGAAGCCATCTGACAGTGTTCTTGGAGGATTCTGACATTCACTGAGCGCAAGAGCATCAGCAGCAAAGCTTGTTGTAACAAGCAGGAGGAGAGACCAGGAGCTTGTTGCAGAGGAAAGGAAGGAAAAGGAAAAATAAAGGGAACAAAATGATCTGGTTAAGAAAGACCGTGCTGTAAACCCCTCTGACTCATTTCATCCACTTCATGTGTGTACAGCAGCAGCCCAATGCCAATTTACCCCTCCCAGGGATGGGATTTGGAGCTGAGCCCAGGGGCAGCATTCTGATCGCCTGCGTGCTGGGAACACGCTCCTACCAAACCCAAGGAATGACAGCATCACTGATACTGCGGCTCTGGGTGAGGGCAAAGCGCCCCAATTCCTCAGGTTCCTGTGGCAACCTTGAGGGTAAATGGAAAATACGCTCAACACAGGTGCCTGAACACAATGTTCCTGTGCTGTGGGATTTAGGTGCCTTGTGCAGCGACCCAGAGCAGCCCTGGCTCTGCTGCCACTGGGGCTGAAGTGATAAAATAAGCCAGGTCCTTACCCCTTCTGTTTGCAGCAGGTGGCCATGGGATTAGCAGGAGTCAGGACAAGAGACAATGGAGGCGTTCTGAGGGCAAGTTTTCTTCTCCCTGCACATTTGTTTGTGGAGCAGGGTGTGATGTTTGGTTAAGCCCAAGCCTGACTCCAGCTGTGAAAGCTGTGGCAGATGTGGGAAGTGGATGGAGGTGCAGCCCTAGCAGTGTGCTGTTCTTGGGAAAGGAGAGGAATTCCATGAGCATTAGAAGTAATGAAATCTGATCTTTTTCCTAGGATTCGTTTTCTAATGATTTTGGCACCTAAAAGCTTTTTGCTGTGGGCTTCAGCATTAAATGGGGCTCTATTTGTGGATTCTCCAGTGCTAAAGAATAAGACATGAATGCAAGTGAGAGAATTCCCTCTCCCTCTGGGAGAATCAGACTCAGATACAAACCCAGAGACTGTCATACATTGGAGAAAAACCACGCTA
Source organism: Corvus kubaryi (assembly GCF_017639235.1). NCBI lineage: Eukaryota > Metazoa > Chordata > Aves > Passeriformes > Corvidae > Corvus > Corvus kubaryi. The sequence goes on from NW_024581118.1 coordinate 1,352,598, forward strand.
TTTCAGATTGCCATGATGTCAGAGATTTGCATTCACTTGGTAAGTGACTGTTGCAGTATTAGCTGTCCCAACGGAACAGCTCAAATATGAATCAGTTTGTAAGAGCCTTATTTATTGATGTGTTCCAACAAGGTCTCTTTAAAAAAAATCAAATCACAATTCATTTAACTATTTAACAGCACCAGATTAGGCAGTATAGCAGCAAATCTATATTAATCCCTTTACTTTAAACATTGCAGGAGAGTCTTGGGTGATCCATCAATATTCATACTGAACAGAAGGGTATAATCAAATTTTAAAGTCCTAAAATGACTGTTACTCTGTTTTAAATAAACAGCCACTTTCTAAAATTAATAAAGTCATGGAATCATAGAATGGTTTGGGTTGGAAGGGATGTTAAAGGTCATCTTGTTCCAAGCCCCTGGCATGGGCAGGGACACCTTCCACTGGTCCCCTAAGGCAGATGTGGATAAATACATCCTGGTGTGTGGTTTGCCATGGGCCATGAGTTACTGAAATTGCTGCGACAACTTGGTTCAGTGGCCTGAAACCCTTTTTGGATAAACTACAGAACCTGACTTGCCTTGAGAGGATGCAGGCATGGGTAATGGGGACCAAAATTTGCTCTCCTTGGCAGAGACGGTCCCTGGAAGCGAAGGGCTGGAGGTGGCTGTGGTGTGGGTGCTGAGGAAGCCCCCAGGGTCTGAAGGCACAATGTTTAGATCTCAGAACATCCATGTCTGGCTCATTTCCTCCTCTGGCAGAGCCTGACTTCTCCTAACTCTTTCTGAGCACTTACTTCATCCTGCTTGGCTTCAGGCTTAGCCAGGCTATTTTTAGCTAGGCTGTATTTCCAAATGTGCCTCTTGCCTGTGACCAAATGTGGAGTATCACAAAATAAACCTGGGCACATCCAGCATGGAAGGGGGCAAAGGTGAGCTGTTGGCAGGTGCTGCTTCCTGGGATCTTGGGACAGAATTGAGGTGTGACCCTGGACCTGGATTTAACTTAGAGTTGCTGGGGCAGGTGGTTCATCATTGTGTGCTTGCAGAGAGGTGAGGTCCAAGGATTTATCTCATCCCTTCCTTTAAAACACCCTCCATTTGCTTTAAGGCCTTCCTTATGGGATCGCTGTACTGTTACTGCTTTAAGCCTGGACAGCATTCCTGCCCCCATGAGGAACGGGAATGGGTGGTTATCCTTGGATTCTGCTGCAGGCAGCTGTTTCCATGGGATTCCAGCAATTTGGAAGGACAGGAATCAGCACCCCAATTGTTTTATTTGAAACTTTGTGCCAAAATGCCAAGCCTTTATTATAACATGTTTTCATCTCAAATTACCGTAAAGTCTTTAATTCCATGCAAAACAACTCTGTAAGATATTGCACAAATGGAATAATTCAAGAATATTTTAATTATGTCACATTATGAATGATTGACACTGCTAAAATGGCAAGGATATGCAAATAGAAACAAATGTAATTTCCAGATGCCGTTTGAATGCATTCCTTTAATATTTTCAAAACAAAGAGATTGATTTTGTGGAAGATCAGCTCTCTCTGCAGGAATCACTGCTCCTGCCATCCCTTCCCCTGCTAGAATGCAGGGAGAAAAACTGTATGGCATTTGCTCACTGCAATTTCCTGCATTTTTCTTATTTGTTTGATCTCTGGCTGATAGATTGGAAAGGGCTCTGGGTCATCAAAAAAGAGTTTCTTGTTTTGGCAGGCAAATATATGGAGCTATTTTTCAGGCTCATCATTATTCCTCTGCATGTTGTTGCCCTCATTTTCCATGTCTGTCCATAACAAAAATGCCAATGAAAATTTGAAATGTTTCATTTTAGGTTAAAATAAAAAAAAGAAGAATTACTACAAGAGGTGACACGAATTCACCAAGCCTTTAACTTGAAGTTGGAAGGGGTGGGGTTTTTTTGTTCTGGTTTGGATTTTGTTCTTTTACTCAGAAAGTGCAAATCCCATAATTTTGGCCAACTCTGCTCATACCTGGTGTTGGGGTAGACCTCATTTCTCACTTTAACTTTGTTTTCTTCTACTCATAGTCCTTTGATATCCTCATCCCAGTAAGCAGCAGAATAGGAATTTCTCTGGACTGGGATGCTGACTGTGGAGATGCTCTACAACTTTACCTGGAATTCCGTAGGCATTGAGTATTAAAGAAAGGAGCTGTGGGATGCATTCTGCTCAATACAATAATATATTGGTTTATAGCACGTTCCAGCTTGTGTTTAAATCCATGAGAGGTTTCTCTGTATTTGGGCTGAGGCTGAAGTCTGTGCTCACTCAAGCAGTTCAGAATTAAGGGTGTAATTCAGTCTCACTGTGGTTGGCCATGTGCCCTAGAGTGAGCCTCTTTGGGAGTTTAAGATGGGGTAGTGCTGAAAGCTGGTTACCAGGCTCTCCAGCTGAGTTCCCCATGTCCTTTGGCCACCTTATACACAGCAAATCTCAGAGGCGAGCTGATTTCCTTTCCCCTCCTTGCTCACCAAAGCCTGACTAAGTGGGCAGTACAATCTCCGGTGGGTTTTCTGTCCACAGGTGCCTTGTGGGGTTGTTAATCTGGTGTCATATCGCTGGCTATGTGAAAGAAGACAATAGGTCTAAAATACGGGGTGGGAAGCTAAGGATGATGTCGATTTTTCCTAAGTTCTTGCAGTTCTACATTTAAGACTCTTCTGAAGATGCAGGGCTGGTGCAGAGTGCGAGTCACAACCTCCCAGAGCTGCAGGTGGTTACCCCACGGAGCTGCCTGATCCCTGGAATCCAGTGCAATGTTTATGGAGAATTATTTCTGCACTGATTGCATTGGTCAGGCTCTGGTTTTGCTTTGGAGGGCTGTAGGGGGGCAGGAAATGCCCTTTGGCGCTGTGATTCACCCAGGAAAAACCTTTGCAGTTGAGCTGAGGGTATGACCAGATGGCCCCATGAGTATTTTGAAGGTGTGAAATACCTGTAGGGTTTTTGAACTTTGTAAATGAGGAATATGGGAGCCCTGTGATAGCTTTGAGACACACTGCTGCTAGAGAGGAATTCCCCTTATCACTGGAAACCAGCAGTTGCACATCCTGGTGTATAGTAACCATCTTTAACTATGTTATTTGCTCTCAAGCTGTATTATTTTGGTGATTATCTCTCATGCCCTAATGCATTTCCCATCTTTTAGCTGTGCTGTAATTATAATTGCTAGGATTAATCTTTAATATTTGTAACAAAGATCACCTTAAAATCCCATTCTGAAACAGGACGAAGCACTTCCATATAATTCTAGCAATCTGGTACAGGTCAGATGCAGAAGAATGGGTTAGGTTGAAATTATTCCCTCCTGTCAAAAAGATGTCAAATGCTTGCAGGAAACCTGTAAAGCCATTGATTGTGCGGGTGAAACTGTTTGTGGGAGGGGGTGGAAGCAAGAATCCAAGGTGTAATTTTGCCCCAATGTTTCTTGACCACTCAGACCCATTCTAGTCACAACATGCTCATCATCTGGGGAGCTCAGCTGTCCAAAGCAACCTCTCAGGGCCCAAAAATGGAGTTTTTCTCCATCTTTTTATGTAATGCATCATTTATACCTTTAGTTACATACCTGTCACCTGCCCAAAAGTAGTGCTGTCACAGCAGCTACAGAGGGAATTGCCCACGGTACATTTGGGTTATTATTCTTTCATACCAATATTTGTGCTCTTGCAAAACATTCTCTTGCAAGAAAACAATTCTTGCAAAACCAAGCTGAGATTAGATACGTGGATAAGAAGGAGTCATTCTAAAGTTACCACTTAGAGTTCCTTGGAGGCTCCGAAATGGGCCCAGACGTGAACATCTTCTGGAGATTATCCCAGAGATTTCAGCCCTTCACTCACCTTTCCCCAGAGCACACAACTCCATCCCAGCACAGGCAGAAGAAATGGTGTTTTTATATTCTCTTGCAGATCCTTATATACAGGTATTCAAAGGTAGGTTACAAAAGAGTAGAAATCCCATTTTTGAATCAAATCAATGCCAAAATCAAATAGAGAGAGACAGGATTCCATGCAAGGAATAGAAAAGCCCTGTTAAATTAGATATAGGAGTCACTTCCAATAGTCTGGGCACACATTGTCAGCAGATCCAGTGTCTGATTTCTAATGTATTTCCATTTCTCCCAAATGACCCCAGCTGGAGTGAGGCACCACTCACTGCCCATGCATTCATTTAAAGCACAAATAATGACAGCTCTGGCAGCTCGTTGTGCTCAGTTTAATGAAAGCAGCCTGCCAAATTCACAGCTGGGAACCTGGCAGTAGCTGTTATGTCACCAGCCCCATTTCAGCCTGATGCTGCCAAAGGTGAGGCTCTTCTGAGAGACCCCATCACTTATTAGAACTTTTCATACACCACTCATACATCTTCAAAACACCATATTTTTTTCTCCCTACTGAAATCAAACTTGAAAGGCAAGGTTTGGACACACAAATCACAGTACCTGAGAGGCTCAGTCCCTCAGCTCCGCTGTTCCTAGGGGCTGACGAAATGTCCTCGGAGTTTCCAGGAGAGGAGCTGGATTACAACTGACCACAGCAAGACCTGGCCCCTGATTTACATCGCTCTGGAATGATGACCCTTGCAGAAATAGCCTTGGACAGGTAATAGGATTATCAGCAGAGAATTAGAAAATTCTCTTCTTTAGTTTGAGCCAATGAAGCTGCAGACTGGAGAGAGGTTTAAAGGATTTGGTGCTTATATATAATTGGGCAGGGAGAAAAACAGCTGAGCCCCAAGAGCCACCACAGATGGCACCTTGCTATTGCAGAGCCAGGTGTATTAAAAATGCTGGAGATGTACAGATGGATTATAGGAACAGTGTAAGAACCCGTTACTGGATGCAGGAAAGCTGTCCTTACAACCCTGATGGCCTTTTCAGTATTTCTGAGCTGTGGTGGGACTGCAGTTTATAGAAAGGATAAAAGTATTCACAGAAATTGTGCTAATATTTAAATAAATCACCCAGTCATACCCAGTTACTCAGTAAGCACTGACAGCGCAAATGAAAAAAGGGGGAGGGAGAATTTTGTTCTATGGAAGGCTATAAGTATCTTATGTGGCATCAAGGAACATTAAATTCTAAGCAGTTTTAAATGGAAGGCTTGCATTTAAACACCTGCAGCTGTGGCTGTGACATGAAGTTGGATGCTCTGCAATCAAGAATATCACAGAATCCCAGAATGGTTTGGGCTGGAAGGGACATTACAGCCCATCCAGTGCCACCCCCTGCCATGGGCAGGGACACCTTCCGCTATCCCAGGCTGCTCCAAGCCCTGTCCCACCTGGCCTTGGACACTTCCAGGGATCCAGGCGCAGCCACAGCTTCTCTGGGCACCCTGTGCCAGGGCCTCCCCACCTTCACAGGGAACAATTTCTAACATTTAATCTAAATCTGTCATCTTTTAGTTTAAAGACATTCCCCATGATCCTTGTTTAACCAAAGTCAGCAAACTTGAACCAGTTAAAAAAACTTAGATAGAGAACATCCTTCACAGATGCAATGTTGAGGGCTATTGCCCCATGTGAATATTGCACAAGAGTTGCAGGGCACCCAGGGCTTTTGGAATTGTGTCTCTGGAGGAGTTGGCTCTCTAGTGGCTTAGGTTATCCAAGGTTTTGTTCCTGATAAGACTGAAAGCTCTCCAGAGGTTTGAGTCCTTGTTAAGACCAGCCTTCATTAAGCCTCATTCCTCCTGACATCAGAAGGGCTGGCATAAGGAAACCCCCGCCTTCTCCCAGTGGAGGAGGATCAGGTTAGGGGACATTTTCACAGTTGGATGTTATCAGGCCCATAGGAGATGGGGTGCCCGGGAGGGCATGTCAGTCAGAGCCACCATCCTTGTCTCAGCCCTGGAGAGGCACAGCTGTGTCCCGTTAGGGGGTCCCTGGTACAGGACTGGTGTGGGCTGGACTCACTGGAGTGAATCCAAGGAAGGGCCACAGGGATGATCGAGGGATTGGAGCATCTGTTATGTGAGGAGAGACAGAAAGAGCTGAGCGTGCTCAGCTTGGAGATCAGAGGGCTCAAGGGGATCTCATCCATGTCAGTGGATATCCAATGGGTGGGTATGAGGAAAAGAGAGAGGCTCTGGGCGGTGGTGCCCAGGGACGGGACAAGAGGCAGCAGGCACAGACTGAAACACACAAAATTCCTGTGAACAGAAGAAAATGCTTTTTTACCATGAAGCTGGCAAAGGAGGAATTAGGGAGCCTCTGTCCTTGGAGTTTCTCAAACCCAGATGATGCGTCCTGGGCAGCCTGGTCTAGCTGGCCCTGCTTGAGCAGGGTCTTGGACTGGAGCCTTCTCCAAGCCTTGTGCCCCAGTTTAAAAATAAACATACTTTTGAGAAGTTAAAATGGCAACAGTTCCTTTTAAAATGAGACATTCCAGTTCAGTGACATCTTTACCCCAACTTCCAGCATTTATGTAGAATGTTATATAGTTATTTGTTGCTTGTTGACCTGGTTTTGTTCCCTGTTTGACCTAGTGGAAGGTGTCCCTGTCCAAGGCAGGGGGGGGAATGAGATGAGCTTCAAGTTCCCTTCCAGCCCAATCCACTCTGGGATTTCAGGACTCTGTGCTAAACCTGCCCTGAGTTATTTCCTACCTGACATGCACGAGCTGCCAGAGATTCCAGGTTCTTCATTCCTTTCAATTCCTTATGGACTATCTAAATGTCTTTTATGAGATAGTTAATTTTTAATGGAAGATCCCATTAAATTGAGACGCTCACTGAGCTCTCTTCCAAAGGGCAAACCAAGAAATTTCATTCCTTGTGAAAACGTATAAAATCATAGCATTGTGTAGGCAGAATTCAATTTAGCAGTAAAGTAGTTGATGGAGCTTTTCTAGGGCCCCACAGGAGGACACACACAGGGGAAAGGGGCCAGGCAGGGAATTCCTAAATATAAACTTGTTAACTTCCAGTTCTTTGAAGATTTAAGCTGGCATTCCATTGGAGACGGCTTTGCATTTGAGCGGGATATTGAGTATCATTGTGTCTAAATGTTGAACCTTCTACTTTTATCTATTGTTTTGTCCATTTTTGCAACTTTAGACTGTGAGATGTTCTCTTATTTTAGTGTAAGGCCTGGATATGTTTTTACTCCACCAGCCTCTAGGTTCTCCCTGCCGCAAGTCACAGGGACATAAAAAAACATAAAAAATTTCCAGGGTGCCTGTGGAGGAAACCTTTTAAATTAGCATGGCCAAAAAAGCTTTGCCAGGCCTAAAAATGACATTTTGAAACAATTTAGTCTTCTGTAACTGGTAAGCTTTCTTAAATTTTTAGGGTTTTCCTGGTTTTCTCTCTCTCTCTTTTATTTATTTATTTATTTTCTTTCCTCCTTGCTTCTGATGAGATATCAGTTCTACAACCTTAGGTTAAAACATGCCCTTAATGTTTTTAATTTAGATTACATTTTCTCTGCTAGCAACTGGACTGTACATGCTACAGTTTCAGACAAAATATCTCTCCAAAAAATTGATTACTGGTGTTATTTTGTGATAGTTTTACATCTAATGATGAAGAATTTGCACTTGCAAGAATATCTACAAAATTACAGTTGTTCATCACTGGCTCAAAAAGCCCCTTTTTTGCAAAAAGATGGATTAAATCTCAACGTGGAAACTGATCCTAAACCAATTAGGAGAACTCTATTTGTTTGCATCCTTGTCATTAAGTTAAGGAAGATTAAAATGCAGAGCAGGAAGAGGAGCAATGTGTTTCCCACGCCCCATTTGTCATGGAGCTGCAGCGTCTTGCCCTATTGGAGGTTGGAGGCAAAACAAGGCTTTAAATTGTGGCCCATTTAGTTTCTTTTCCACTGACGAGGTTGGAGCAGCCTCCTGCTGTCAGGGAGAGACTGGTCCCACCTTCCCACTGCCCAGCCATCCACTGCCCTTCTGTATTTTTGCAGTTTCTGTCATAAGTCTTGGTTTTCCTCCCGCTGTGGCCCAGTCTCCATCACCCAGGATGATGGCTCTGTGCCTGCCAGCAGTGTCCTGCCTTTGAAGAGGGGTGAGGAGAAGCCATATTCCCAACTGGCCATCCTCTGGCACAGGACTTCTGCTCCTTCACCCTGGCTGCCCACCCTGTGTGCCTCGATGTTGGGGTTTTGGGAGTTCCCCTTATGTTTTCTTTTTTCTCTTGAGGAATTTTTCCCACATATGTTGCCGGGGCGACAGATTGCTGGGTGTTTGGGAGAAACAAAAGACCTGGCCACTGAAGAAGGGGTCCAACGGGCTACGCTTTCTCACCTGGGCTTGTGGGCTGTTGTTTTGGCGTTAGGACAGAGAGAGGCTGCCGTCGTTGTGGAGGGATCAGCTGCCTTCCTTCTACCGTGAGTGGAGCTCGCTCACTGGAGCAGCTGTTGCACTGGGACCCTAACACCCCACCTTACTAAAAGAGGGACCTGTTCACCATCTGCTCGGGTACCTCAGGGAGAAACCCCAGGATTCCCAAGCCCACCTTTCCCTGCCCCGCCGGGAGCCAGGCTGTGGCTGCCCTGCCACTGTCTCTGCTTTGAGCCTTTGCTACTCTGTAGCCCCGCCCTGCCCTGCCTGCTGAGACCTCCCAGGGTTCCCGCTGCAGCTCTGGAGTTTGATACATCTCATCTGCCCCCCGGGATTTGTGCTCATCCCTGCTGTTCCAGCCTGCCATTCCCGAGGGTCCGGCCGGACACCGGGATCGGCTGCCCAGCGGTTTGTGAAGCCTTTGTTCCATCCCTTCCCGGGATCCCAGGGCACCAGAGCCGCATGCTCCCCGAGCTCGCTCCGGAGCGCCCCCTGCAGCCGCGGGGGAACCATCGCACCTGCCCTGCTCACCGGGAGCCGCCAGCGCCCCTGCCGGCTGCGAGCGGAACTGCACCCGAGGGGAAAGGGCCTGACAGCCGAGAAGGCTGGGACTGAGTTTGTGATTGTTTGCTGTTACTGCCACAGTTATTGCTGTTTGTTTGACTGGTTAGACACATATAGATATATAATAGTAAAGAACTGTTATTCCTATTTCCCACATCTTTGCCTGAAAGCCCCTTTATTTCAAAATTATAATAATTTGGAGGGAAGGGGGTTGCATTTTTCATTTCAAGGGAGGCTCCTGCCTTCCTTGGCAGACACCTGTCTTTCAAACCAAGACACCCGAGCAGTGCCAGGACTGGGCAGCCTTGGCAGGGCTGGGCTCAAATGTTGGCGTGCAGCGGTGACGTCTGCATTCCCTCGTGGGCTCTGAGGTGAGCCAGAGGGGTTCTGGCACTCTGGCACTGGAGGGTTCCTTTTGGGAGTCATTCCCTTGTTTTTAGGAGTGCTTTGTACATTGAGTTTGTTTGCCACCAAAATCTATTCCAGCGAGCTTCTGGAGCCCATTGTTGCAACCAGAGGGATGATCCTTATCCATATCCTACTTCACTATAATGACTTTGTCTTCCAGAAGTTCACCAAGCTTTTTGATTTTCCTTTCTTTCTCAAACACTTGGCCTTTCTGCAGTCATTTATTTTGCACCATTCCGTGTTGCCTGTAGAGGTCGCTGTTTGCCTAGGAAAGCAGAGTCGGGTGCCTGGAGCGCCACAGTCTCTGTCCTTACATCCTCTTTGCTTCAGAGGTGCTTCCCCCCGCTTCCTTGGGATAAAAACATTACATTCATTTCTTCTAAAGACATAAATGAGAAGGAAGGTGCTGGTGTGTATATTGGTACATCATTAGGCTTTGCTATCTTTAACAGATTTTAGAAGATCAAACACGGTATTTAAAAAAACTCCCAAGAAGTTGACATTTCGTAAAATATTTGCACATCTTAAAGAGGAGTAGAGGATAATTCAGAGTGAGAACCGTGTCTGTAGTTATCATCTTACATATATTTTATGCAGTCATTTGCTGGCTGAGCACATGAAACGTTGTCAGTGATGTGTTTGTGGGACCAAGTGCTCCCTCTTTATCCTGACACCCACCCCTCGTGATTTATCAGGGGTAGTAACAGCATGAGAGCAATTACACCAACTGGCTGCCTAAGATTATGGAAGATATTTGGGGAAATGAAGTCTGTGGAGTGGTTTTGAGTGAGGAAAGTATAAAAGGCATCACTCAATGACCAGGTTGTGTTTTGTAAGGACTGTCTCCTCAAATGTTCTTTACATGAACCACAGGTAATGTTCCTAAACACACTTTAAAATGTTATTTTGAATTAGTTTCTGTGTGCTTTCACATGGAAAGTGAGGTGAGAATTAATAGTATTTTAATTAATAGTTCTGTGTGTTCTCATAATTAAATTGGCCTAATCCCTCTTTGAAGAGTGATCGTTTTTCTACAAAAATCAAACCAATTGATTTAATTGGATAGTACTTGGGATGCTATTCCTTAGGAGGTTTCTATGGAGGATAGGTTATCAATGAAATGATTGTGGAAAGTATGGTGCACGCAGTGCTTTTGGAAATGTATTTGTGGAAATCTTCAGCTAAAAGTGCCTATACATAATTTCTAATACTCATGTTCCCTCCTTAAAGGTGTAGTCTCCTCCTAAAGCATCTTGGCAGTGGGTGAGGGATTCTGAGTGTTGAAATCCTGTTTGCCCCCAGATGTGCTCCCCCTAACTTTTTATTAAATTAACTTCCCAATCGTACTTTTTAAAATCCTTTTAATTTTTTTTTTTTAATTTTTAATTCAGTGCATAGGACAGCATGATGTATGACTTTCTCAATTTACATCTAGGCAAATGAAGATCACTCTTTCTCAGATTTTCTTTGGAATCTGCAGCTGGAAGGGAGCACTGTTACCTAAGGCACTGAAAAGTTCCCCTTACCCCTCAGTTTCTGCTGGCTTGGTGTGTTTAGGCAGCAAATTCTTTCACCAGAGCAATGAGTAAAGGGTGAGGCTGGGAGCTGTTAGATGATGCAGTTTCTACACTGATTTGTTGCCACGTAATGGACTTTTGTGCCTCTTTCATTACTGCTGGTAGCCTCTGCTTGCTAACATTGAATGGCATCTGGGAGTGAGATGAAGCAATTCTCCCTTTGTCTTCTCTTAGGGATTTGCCATGTATGTGTTTCCAAAACAGTGATGTATGACCCTCGTTTTGCCACTCCTCAGTATGATCATAGAGTTCTTCATGTTGGAAGAGACCTTAAAGTTCACCCAGTCCCACCCCTGCCACGGGCAGGGACACCTTTCACTAGCCCAGGCTGCTCCACGCCCTGTCCAACCTGGCCTTGGACACTTCCAGGGATGGGGCAGCCACATCTTCTCTGTCCCAGGGCCTCCCCACCCTCGTAGTGAAGAATTTCCTCCTAAAATCTAATCTAAATCTTTCCTTTCATCCTAAATCGGTTATTCCTTGTCCTGTCACTACAGACCATAGTAAAAAGCTCTCTCCACCTTTCTTCAAACCCCACCTTTGGCACTGAAAGGCTGCAATAAGGTCTCCCCAGAGCCTTTTCTTCTCCAGGTTGAACAACCCCAACTTTCTCGACTGTTCTTTATAGGGGAGGTGCTCCAGCCCTCTGACCTTTTTTGTGGTCCCTCTGGACCAGCTGCAACAGGTCCATGTCCTCCTGTGCTGGACCCCGGGACTGGGGGCAGCTCTGCAGGTGGGGTCTCACCTCAGAGGGGCAAAGGGGCAGAATCCTCCCCTTTCCTGCTGCCCACATGCTGGGAATGCAGTCCAGGATACCATTGGCTTTCTGCGTGTCAGCACTCATGGCCAGGGATGTCCAATTTGCCCCCCATCAGTATCCCCAAATCCTACTGTGCAGGGCTGCTCTCAGTCCCTTCATCCCACAGTCTGTGCTGGTACCAGAGATTGCCCTGACCCTGCAGCACCCTGCAGTCGCTATTGCTGAACTCCACACAATCTCAATTTGGTGTCATGCAGACAGTGACACCTAGGATGCCACCAACGTGGCACCTCACTGCCATGAGCAAGGTGTAAAGGATGCATTGCAGAAATCGGTGGTGAACAGGGGTAACAAAACTAAAATACTGTGGCAGAGAAAAGCATCAGGTTCAAAACTGAACAGAGTATACTGACCCATCAGTCACCCCATGATTCAAAAGCTTTCGTAGTCAAGTGGGGACAGCTTTCATGTGTTTGTTTTTCTTCCCAGGATTAACCAGAGCTCCACACATGACGGAGTGAACGTTTTAAAAGCAAATTGGAAGTTTTCCCCTAACAGGGTCCAGGTAATCTCCTGCAGATATTAATTTATCACACAGACCTCTATCAGGACGACAGGTAGCTGCATCCTGCAGTAGGTGGATGTCTGCATCCAGGATGTTACTGTTCCTCGTCCAAAGAGTTTGGAGCTGAACCTGCTGTTTCCTAGAGCCAGGCTGCCCAGCTCCCCCTGCTTTGGACAATGATTCCAAGGATCAGAGTACACAATAGGTGATGTGGCAGAGAGCCATACCGTGTGTGGTAAGTCACCTCTGCGCAATCGTGGAATCAGAACATGTTGAGCTGGAAGGGACCCACAAGGATCATCCAGTCCCACTCCTGGCCCTGCACAGACACCCCAACAGTGCTACCCTGTGCATCCCTGAGAGCATTGTCCAGATGGTCCTGGAGCTCTGGCAGGCTCTGTCACTGATAGCCCAGGAAGGACCTTTTGGACCTCTCTCCTATTTGCCTGTTTTGAAGCAAACCCAAACAAACAATTTCTAACAGCAGAGGAGTGCAGGCCTTTCTGGTCTTCCTAAGCTTCTTCTCAGATTTCTCTCCAATGTCCAGCTGCTCCTCCAAAGTCTGTTGAAGTTGAAAGCCATGGGCAGCAGTGAAACTGTAATTGCCTATGCTAATGCTGTGGGGTTTGTGCAGTTTATCAAGGGCATCTTTTTGGAAGCTCTTTGGAGAATCCACCGCAGGAATGTCAGGCTGCTTGTGCTGGTTCTCTGCGTGCAGGGTCTGGTGGGAGGTCTGTGTGAGGGCTGCGGTTACAACACAGAGAGAAAATTATTATAAAACCAGGGGATGGACAAAAAAAAAGGGCAGAACAGACACACAAGGGAGAGGGACAGTTATTCATAGGTCCTGATATAACACTGCACGTCATAAAGGGATGCAGGGCCAAGCCTGATGAATTTGGAGCAAATGGGGAAATAAGGCAGCAGTACACGCAGGTATTTAATCAGCACATAATCACAGAGAGGTCTTTGGAAGGAGCCCTCTGTTGGTCATCGGGCCCAGTCCCTTGCGTCATGGAAGAGTTTAACTGTGCCGAGCCGCCCCTCCGGAGAGGGAGGACAAGGGGTCATTGCAGCCAGGGAAGAGGTTTCTTGGCAGCTCCTGCACTGTCCAGCTCTTACAAACAAAAGGACTGTGGTGTAGCGTTGTTGAACTCTTGGAAGTGACAGTAAAAAATGGGATAGCTTGGGCTCCATGGTTACTTCTTCCCAGGAACTTCTGCCCCTGTGTTTTCAGTGGAGAAGTAAACTTGTAATTTTGTTTTCTGAGTAGGAGTCGTGGAAAATGTTCCCTGGGAGCTGAAATTCGGGGCTTTTTCTGTCTGAGCTTTTTGCTAAAGAATCTGGGGCTCAGATGCATGTGCTGGTTTACGTTGTTCTATACATAGAACACCATAAACCATATATATTTTTTCAATATATATATATGTCACCTATATATGTTTGTGTTCCACATACATTTAGACAGAGTGTGACTGTCCACACACATTATGGCGGAGTGTGACTTCTTGAGTTGCTTCTGCTTCCTTGGAAGAACTGAAAAGTTACAGGAGTTTAATTAATTGAAAATTATTTTTCCAATCAAGAATTGCCCTTTTAGTGCAACGAGTTATCCGAGCAGACTGTGTCTTATCCATGTGTGATCCTAGAAAAGTTTGTAAAGACTTTTTGAGATTTTACATCCTTTGTGAACCCTTTGCCTTGGGTATTTGAGATTCAAATTTCTTTTTCATGCATGTGATTGAGTAAAAATCTGGAGTGGGATGATGTGCTAACTCTGCTTTTTAAGGGACAGGAACAGATCCTGAGGGTCCATGTTATAAACTTCAGCTTGAAACGTTTCCTTCGTTTATGCTCTGTTGTCCCTTCTTGTAGCAGGTTGGTGTCCATATTCCCTTTCTTATCCCACCTAAGGGAGCTCTTGGCATCTATGAAGTTTTGGTGTAAGGACAGAGCCGGAGATGGAGGAGGGACTTGGCTGACAGCCCTTGCCTGAGCACCATGGGCCTGGAGCCTGTTTTGAAGACTCGGTTTGGTGTTACCCTGGTGCAGCAGCCGAGTTCTTGGTCTGGTCTCACTCTCTGCCTGGGTTTGGTACCCTGTCACCCCTTTGCATCTCCAGCCACTTTGTGCTCTCTTTATTGCAGCACACAAAATCATTTTCATGTTCTGGTTGCTGTGTTGTGGCTCTGCTATTTTCTGACTGAAAACTTCTTCCTTGGGGTGAGCTATTTCTCACAGAGTGAGTATTTTCTGGGTAGCTTTCACCCTTCACAAGGCTCTAGAATCTTTCTTTACCGATCCTTTTCATGGATATTCCTATTTTTGTTGCCTTTAGCTCTCTTTCAAGTCTTTGCTCATGTACCACTACAAAAATGGGCTAATTGGCTGCTTTTGGCTCACTGGCACGTCAGATTCCCAAACTCAAAAAGACAGGAACAGACTATAAATAGGCCCTTGGCCTTTTCTGCTTTCCTTGGGCATTTCTGTTGCCTCATCTGACTTTTGAAAGAGTTGCTTTGTGGAACCTGCCAGTCACTACCTGAGGAAGAGGATTCCTGACTCATCTGGCACAGTGTTGATGGCACCGTGCACAACAGCTCTGTAATCTGGCAGATCCCAGATTTTAAGGGAGATTGTTTTCTCTGTTTCCTGGGGCTTTTACTTTCTCTGTTATTTAAACTAATGCATTTCTTAAATCATACTTGTGTTGGCTCCCATTCTTGCCTGATTTATGTGTTAACATGTTTGTGCTGAAGGCTCTTTCCTTTTTCCAAAAGCCTCCAAGGGTTTGGATCTTTTCTTTACCAGCACTGCAGCCCGATCAAAATCATGCCTTAAAATCTTGCAGGTCTAAAAACTTCTGTAAAATAACTCATAAGCAGCTACTTTACTTTCACTGGCTGTGGAAATCTGCAGCAGTTAGATTTTAGATGTGAGAATTAATGTTCGTGAACATCTCTCACAAGTTTTATTTCCTGAGCAGCGGGAATGCTGGGAGTAGCACATTCCTCTGCTCAGAAATGTGCAGCTGCAGAATATATCAAAATGTTGTATTTAGATGAATGTTTAAAGGCTGGCTCTGAGGAAAGAGGATGATTTGAAGGTAATTTCTGAACAAAGAATCTTTTACAGATTATTATAAATGGACCTGTCAATATCTAAGAGGGGCCCTTCTAACTCATCTCCTGAAGAGGTTGTAGAAATGCACATTGGAATCAATCTTGGCACTATTTCTTCCTTTTTACCAATTGCATCATGAAGCATCCAGGGAAATGCTGACAATTATTGCTTGGTCGTTATCTTTTTATCAGTAATGATTGCCTGGCTAATCACTGTGAGTACTTCAATCCACGTTCTTTTCCACATAAGATGCTCACTATCCAGCAGGAAGAAAAGGTCTGCAGGGCTTTAGTTTTCATATGTACTTACACATTTTTTCTTATCTTCCTGTGGAGCTGATATTGCCAGGTTGGATGAGCTCACCAGATCTTTTGCCCAAAGAGTTTAATATAAAAATGGGAAGGCAGAACAACATCCATGGTCAAGACCCTCATTTAGCTTGGAGTAGAACCCTCCAGTGTGATAGAATCGTCTCTTTTGGCAATCTTTCATCTGACACCAACTTGCTCAGGAAAACTTGGAGCCTTGCCCACCTTGAGATTTAGATATCAACAGGAGTGGCCTTTTGAAACTCCTGTGCTGTGTGTGATCCCTGCAGCTGTCCTGTGTTGTTTATAAGTCAGGAGCCCAAAGCCTATGACATGAGCAATAGGAATCTGCTTGTAAACCAGCATCTGGTCAGGACATACCAGAGGATATAGGATGGGTGTGTAATATTGGGGCTGAGTGGCCACTGAAACCCCCTGGTCTTGCCACCTAACCCCCTTAGCCTCCTCTGAGAAATCCCAGTCCATGTAATCCAGGGGGCAAATTAAAAGTTCACCGTCATCAGCTGCCGGACGAGAGAGGAACATGCTCGATGCATCACATCACCGTCTCTCATTGTCAGCAGTGATTCATGAAGTGCAGCTGAACTCCAGGGTGACCTGAGTAAAGTAAATCCATCCAGGGAAGTCTCACCAGGACACGCACGTGAATCTTTGTGCATGAAGAAGAAGCTGAGTATGAGGGTGGGGAGGCCCTGGCACAGGATGCCCAGAGAAGCTGTGGCTGTCCCTGGATCCCTGGCAGTGTCCAAGGCCAGGTTGGATGGGGCCTGGAGCAACCTGGGCTAGTGGAAGGTGTCCCTGCCCATGGCAGGGGGTGGGACAATATCAGTTCTGTGGTGCCTTCCAACCCAAACCATTCTGGGGTTCCATGTACATTGTACAGCTGTGCTGGGGTGCTCGCAGGGGAGAAATCCATGGAGGTGTGTGTGGGGTTAATGTCACACCTTTCCTCTATCGCCCTTGTAACAGGAGCAAGAGGAAAGGGTCTGACACTGAACCGTGCCATAAATCAAGTCCCTCTGGATGGGAGAGAATTTGCTGAAAGTCCTTGCAAGGAGTTTCAAAGATAAACTGAGACTTTTCCTTGAGTTTCAATGCTTCCAGATAGTTGTTTATTAAGTCTTATCAGAGGAACAGAGCCACTAGCGTGACCCAGGTACAGCATAGAGCACAGAAAAGTAGGAGTGAGCCCTCTCTATCAAGATTTACACAGCCTTTTAAAGATATTTTAACCAATAGTTACTAAAAATGTACATTATTTTCACTTTCCTACCAATTATTCAGTAACACGACTAGGAACTGCGGAATTCTCTATCCAATCATTCCAAACTACTTTTACTGCAGAATATGGAGTAGGAGAAGAAGGAGAAGAAGGTTTAGAGAACAACAACAATCCTCCATTTTGATATTTTTAACTCTTATCTATTTACTATAAAGAGAAGCCCAAAATCTCTAAATTTTTTACTCTGTGACAATCTTACATAGTAGTCTATCACCTAATTCACACCACTGTATTTTCTAGTTCTTGTCTGACCGTTGGTAATTTTTTCCGAGGTTTGAGGCTAAAACAGTGTTGTTCAGGGGGGTAAGAACCCTTAAAAACAGGCAGAGAAATGTTCTTGGCACACTGGGTTCCTACAGGGTCAAGTGAGATTTCAGCTGTTTTCATAGTCACAATCAAAGGACTTCTGAAGAGCCTGCACAGCAGTGTCAGCACCACCTCAGACTGAGCATGCTGGGCCTGCAAATGATTTACTGGAGGAACTGCAGAGAGAGAGAAATCTGCGTGTGTAAACGTTTGGTTTTTACGGCACAGAGTTCATTTTTATCTCAAGACAAATACCACTGAAGTGTGCTGCAGAGATGTAGCCCTTTACAAGTAATGGGACTTCTAAGCAGCAGTGACAGGCAGGTAATGAGGAAACACTGTGTGGATGATGCAAGTACCTGAAAGGAGGGTGAGGGAAGTGAAGGCTTAAGGTGAAATGAATGTCTCTTGCTCTTTCCAGGTGTAATAAAGAATCACGGTTTTACAAGCAATTGAAAATAGACTAAACACTTTAAAAAGACATCATCTTCTTCCTCTTTTCCCTCCTTGGCAACAGGTGGAGAGAGCGATCCTGTAAGGAGCACTTGCTGCTCACAGGCTTTCAGCAGCCCCTGGGGTCATGGATAACTGGCTTAAATTCCAGCAGGATGCTGTAGTTTATGTTCCATGGCTGAGCAGACACATCTGGCCTCGGCTTAGGGGACCACAAAGATGGCTTAAAGCTTCCTCGACGTCGTAACCCCTCTCCAAGTTAAATACATCCCACAGCTGTTACTGAAGCTTGAGGTCGTTATCTTCTCCTATATTTTTTCTGCCTTTAGGGTTTGTTGTGTAGTTTCATAAAATGAAATAGGTGAAGCAGGAGCTGTTGGAAGGAGACATTTTCTCATTTTTGCTGACTTTCCCCTAATCTTTCACTGGTAAGGTTTGAAAATCTTTTCCAAAGTGGTAGATAAAGCTCTATCTAGTAACGGAAAAACCTCATTCCCATGCTCCAGTGGTTTAAGTGTTGACCCCTTCCAGACTATGTATTTTGGCTTCTTTCTGCTGCAGCAAGAAAACAAGGAGATGAAAGAGGTAGGGCTGGCTGTCTCCTCCTGCTTTGGGGTTCTTCATGTATACATTTGGATATTTCAGTGGGTTGCTCCAATATAAATATTTAAAGAAAAAAAAACAGAAACCCCCAACTGAAGTGGAGAGCAGCTCCAGAGCCGCTTCAGAGAATGTCTGTGTCAGGACAGCTCTTGACTGCGAAGGAGGAGGGTAGAGCATGTTCCCAAAAGATGGGAGATAATTGCTAGGCAAAATCACAACCCAGCCTGGCACTCCCACCCTGGTCTCCAGCTGGCAGGAAAATGGGCTTGGTGTCAGACCGGGGGGGCTGGGAGGAAAGCTGCCAAACCTCCCTCCTTCCTCCCCGCTCCTCAAAACGCCAGAGTGGTTTTTCCGCTGTCCCGAGCCCCCGCAGCCACGCACACACATGGGGAATCCCTTGGAGCACAGCACGGGGTGGGAACAGAGGCCCTGCAGGGCAGGAGCACCACAGGCTCAGCAGCAGCATCTCTGAGGGATTAACATTGTCTGAACTATTGCAAACCCTGCAGGAAAGAGCTGCTTTCCAAAGAAAAATTAGAAACTGTCCTGTAATCCCTGTACACAAACACTGGAGCAGATATTGCCAATGATCAATAAAGGATGGTGATGTAACTTTATTTATTTCAAATGGTTTGGGAGGTCTTCTCCAACCATAAGGATTCGCCAAAGAAATTTTCTTCTTTCCTTGTTCAAGAGGCCTCAGCACAGGGTTTTAGGGAGCCAGTGCAAGAAAAAATGGATATTTTTGGGTTTGTTTTTCTTCTCCTTGACCTGCTATGACTTCAGTCTCTGAAATAAAAGAAACGCCTGTGCTCTGAAGACATCTTTTGTTTTTGTTTTCTTTTTGAAGAAAAAGTACTTTATGCTCTGAGGTTACCTGAGTGTAGGTAAAATTATCTCCAGAAAATTCACTGCGGCATCCCAGCTATGGATCTGTCTGGTGTGCCAGATGGATTCCTGAAGACATGTTATGTACGCAGAATTTTTTAAAATAAGCAGAATCAATTCTCTTTCCTCTCCACTTTCTATTAGGCCAACTTCTGAACTGGAAAAAACACCTTTTTTTCTTGCTGGAACCCCCTGATATGATGCATGCTTGCTGTTATTTGTTCAGTTGATATGCTGAATAGACTTTACAGATTAGAGCTGGGCAGAAGAGAGACATGGCTCAGCAAGGTAACTGAAACTTGAAAAAGGGGCTTTTCTTGAGTCAAAATAACATCTTCAATGCTTTCTTGTTGAAATGAAAACATTAAAAAGTGATTTTGACTTAACTTTGTAGTACACGAAGATGTGTTATTGAATTTTGAAATCACTGATGCTTTTGGATAACCATTTGATTTTAACTTGAACCAGTTTTTAAAGATTTTGCAGTGTTTGAAGTGAAAATTTTCAGTTAAAAATGTCCAGATGGCTTTGAACTTTCTAACTCCTTTCGCCCACCAAGTGGAAGTAATCAGCAAATCAAATCAAAAGGTTTCCCCTCAGTGGTAAGTCAGTGCCCACCTGGCCCCTGTTCCAGGCTTGGAAGGAAAGCATTCACCACTTTCAATGCCAGCTGGGGCTGGTAATGACTCCAGAGCCTGTTATTCACTGGGTTTAATATTCAACATCACCCTGAGAATCAAAACACGTTGCCCAATGCCTCGGACGGGATCCCTGCAGCGAAGAGATGACTCTGTTAGCTGAGCTCTCTTCCTTTGTCCACTTGTTTTCCGATCGGATTCATCATTCCGGTGTCAAAGCACCCCTTCAGCCGCGGGGCCCTGGAACCCCTGGGATGTGTCACAGCCATTTGCTGGTGCAGATGCTGCCTTGGGTTTCTCCTCCTCCCTCACCGTCCTGCTCCTCCTCCAATGTGTCCTTCAGCATGGGGTGAGTGCACGTAGCCCCTTAACAGTGAAAAAAGATGAATCACAACCTATTGTCGTTTTTGTTTTACTCATTTTGTTATTTTTCCAGGTTACTGATTCATTCAAATTTCTGAGCATATTTCCGTGGTAAGATCTAAGGTGTCAAAATACCTCCCCCAATGCTTGATTATCTTGGCTGCTGTAATTTCCTTTTTGAGATGTTTTGACTGGAAACAATGATGATGGTGGACTCAAAACTAATGAATCACTTTCAGAGGATGAAGAGTTATTTGAATTCTTGGAATTAGTAGGGGGATATGCAAAGTACCTCTCCACACTTTCACAAGGGTTCAGTGTGAGCAAGCCAGGTGGTGACCATGGATAGGTTCTAAGAGGATGACTTTGAACTTATTCATTTGAGAGGAGCAGTGTATCCAGGGACAGAAGAGGGTAGAAGCGTGGCCTTTACATTGCTAGCAATTAATAACATGGATTGAGTTAATGAGATCATTAGTGTCTATGTACAGACCACTCAGCCCAGCTTGTTTGTCCTACTGTGGCACAGCAGGTGATTTGTTCTCTGCTCAGCAACAGTTCTAGTAAATGTTTGGCTGTTGCTCATTCTGCTTTATAAATCACCTGGCAAGTGATGTGATTACAAAAAAAATATTTCTAAATGTGTGGTAGCAGAAGGGTAACTGAGGGAGAGGCAGGGGGAAATCTCTAGCGAAATGTTAATGCAGCTACTTTTAACATTTTCATGATCAGCTGACTGCCTCAAGAGGTGTTTCACACTTCCAAGTCCTTGTCTTCTTCATCCCACAGGGATGTCTTTGCTTCCTGGTTGTCTCTTGTGGCCCAATCCCTTTCTGGCTTTGCAATGTAAAGCTCAATGACAGATCGAGGTCCCTTAGGACTTCCACATATAACTTTTGTCTTGGCTTTAAGCTTGGTGAGCCACACCTTAATAAAACTGAATTTATCTATAAAACTTAGGTTATTTATTTCTTCTGATTTTGGACAGCACAGCTATGACCAGGAGGATCACAAACATAATGCAGGTTTTTTTGCAGCACTGTGTTCCTCACCTGAAACCTGACCTCGGTCACTCTCTCAGGAACACCATCAGCAAAAGAAAAGAAAAACTCAGGGTTCTGGGTTCCCTTTTGTCAGCCATTGCCTGTTCTGTATCGATGTATTTTAGGCATTTTGAGTGTAACCTGTTTGAAAACATTGACCCTTATTTGACAGAATGCTTCCAAACAAATAATTAACTGCCCAAACTAATCTTTGACTACCCTTCATCAAAGGCAATACATCTGAGACAAAAAAAGAATGGCAATTCTTCATGGCTGCTGGGGTGTCTGTGCCTGATTCAGAACACATGACACAGGCATAGCAATGGCCCTCTTTCAATTTCCAGTTTTCTGTTCTGAGGCTGGAAAATCCCCAAATTACATGACCTGTCACTTTGCCTTGGTGTCAATACGTGGGTGATGTGTAAATGTCCTGCTGCCCCTTCCAGCCTGCAGGGAAGGCCATCTCCAGGGATCTCCTGCAGGTAGCAAGCTCTGCGTGGGCTCTCCAGGTCCTATTGTCCCCCTGACATTTTGCCCAAGGTGAGTAATCCAGTGGGAAGTGTTTCTGTGCTGAGTGGGCCATGCCTGGAAATGCCTGTGCTGGTGGCGTGGGTCCTACTCGCACGAGAAACCTGGATTTAATCACAGTTTTCCACAGTGTGTCTCAAATTCCTTAGACCAGAGTAGGGGTTGAATCGTCTGGAACATCAGCCAGAGAGCTGGTTGCTATTATGACAATAAGAAGAAGACAAATCTGCTTCTCCCAATAATTTCAGTCTGCGTCAGATTTCGTGTCCTGAGATTCTTATGATCTCTGCTCGACTTTGCAGAAGGGAACTGGTAAAAGAGGCTTCTTGCTGGTTTTCAGATTGGTTCTCAGCTCTTCAGCCAGTATAACAAATTTAGCTTTAATTGTTCTTAAAATCCCAACACAGCCTTGGTAACTGGTGAATTTTCTAGGTGTCCGCACAGAGGCTTTGAACAGCACCCACAGAAAGGAAAATTCCCAGTCTGACTAACCTGTTGCAGCTGAGGAGTAATAAGGGGAAATTATCCAATATTCTAGGAATTTGCACTAATTTATTTGATTTTGAACAATCCTTCTCATTTTAATCTTTGTTTAAAGCAGAACACGCCCTGCCAAACCACGCTCTGGTGAGAGTTTTATTTTTCCTTTCCCTTACCCTGTGATTGAATTGTTCCATAATTGCAGCTATTTGAATCTGAAACTCAAATTAGAAGGACTTGAAAGAGGGAATGCAGGAGAAGACATGAATACAGCATGTGAGGAATTCAATGTTCCTTTCTGTGAGTTAGAAGGGTTTATACTCTAATCTCTTCCCTTAAATGTATCAAATCCCATTTTAGTATGAGACCCAATAATTCCTTTTCTTTTTTTCCTTCAGTGAGGAGAAGTTGCCAAGTGTATTTATGCTGCTCTGGCTGCAGACTTGTTGCCCCAAATATTTTCATGTCTATCTTACTATAGATATTTAATATTGTGGTCACAATTTTTTTTTCAGGTGTTAAGAGAGCCACTGTCCTGTGTCTGCTGCTCTTTGGAGTGGGTATTTATTTATTTTCTAGGTATTTGGTACACCTGTACCTGGCAGATCCCTCTTGGAAAGCAGCAAATCTGCCATGTCCTTCAGGTCTGATGACCTGTAGATACCGATTCTCCTGAGCAGGAACCTCCTCCTGTCATAATCCAGATATAATTAATCCTGTCTCAGTTTCCTGGCAAGGTAACTTAAAATGAATGTGGCTGCTCTGTATTCCATCAGTCCTTGCTCCAGGAATTTTTCCCATCCTTACAGCCCCTGTAAAGACCTCCCAGCCCAGAAGCAGCTGCTGCTGAGGCCATCTTGAGCATCTTTACTTTGCCTGGAGACACCACGGAGATGACAACATCCCACTTGTTTTGATAGTTTCCCGTTTGTTTGGATAATCTCCTGATAAAATTCCAGAGGAATAATATTTATGTGCTCCCTAGGACATGCAGAAATTGGTTTTGAAGGAAGTCTGGAGAGCAGTGAGATGATTTTCCTCTCAAGCCCCCACCCCAGGGCTGTCCCTGGGTGCAGAGAGCAGCAGTTCCACTGCAGCTGCCTTGGGTTCAGTGTGAACCCTTCCATGCCACGTGTCCTTCCTTTGGGAAGCAGAGACAACTGGGATCCAACCTTCATTCACCTGCTGCTGATCCAGTTGTGGCTCTCTTAAATTGTAGAACATTTTTAATACTAGGTTTTTGTCTTTTTTTATAGAGTTTCTGCCATCCCTGTAGGGTGACTGTGTAGGGTATCAATAACATCTTGAGCATTTACCAAGTGGAACTTCCAAATTCACTTCTTTGGTAGCACAGTTCTTGTCCTCTTCATTGAGACAGATGGAATTTTGTTGGAAATACCCACTTGAAGGCTGGGTGGTAATCAGTGCTTCACTATTAGAGAGGCTGGAAGGTTTTAATGGAGAAAATTGAGAATCAACTTCCTTAGCAATAATTGTTCTAAAGTTGTCTGAAGGACTCTTGACAGGATTCATTATGACATTTCTCAGCATAATCTGCTGAAAGAAGCCCTTAATTTCGTTGTTTTATCCAGAAAGAGAAGAGAATGGTATTTTACTGTCCTAATTGAAAATCTTTCCTCTTGAATCAAGCATCTGGCAAGTTTTCCCTGGTGGGATCCCACTGGGCTGAGTATGTGTGAATTCACACTCTGAGAATGCATCCACGCACTCAGGATGGACTGTGCTCATCACTCAGCAGAAACTGATATTATCCCTTCATTTTTGTGTTATATTTTGCATTTGGTTGCTTAAGTATTTTGGATGTACTCACACTGACCTTATTCATCAGAGGAGGTTAATCCTGACCAAGTGCTGGGGTCACGCTGGTTCTGCTCAGGGATGAGAAAAAATCCTTTTTCACTAAGGGAGAGGGAGAATTGTGATCAAAATTACAGATTTCTTCTTTCACAGTTTATTCAGTTTGCCACATGTTCAGAGCAAAGCCCATTTTTCTCTGTTCAACTTATTAAAAAGAAAGTTCTTTGTGAAATTCAGTTCCTGATCTCAGGCCAAGTTTTTTTTTTGGTGGAGTAATGAAGATTCAACTTCTCTGTTCAATTGATGGCAATCCTTTCCCTAACTTCAGCTTAAAAACGGATTTAAAATGATGCTTTTCTAGCCATGATTCTTCATAAACCAACAGCTGTTCCCTGTGCTCTGCAAAACTCTCAGAGAACTTTTCTTCTTCGTGTCTTGTTTCCAGGAAGGGAAGTCTGAACACCAAAAAGCTGCCTTGGACAGACACTGTAAAAGGAGAAAATATGGAAAAATACGTTGTCCATGTCTCTGAGGTTTGACACTCAGCTTTTGTGCCTCAAACACAGACAGTAGTATAATTGCTGACTACAAATATTCTTTTTTTTTATACCTTATTAGGTGTGCGTTTTGTGTTAAAATGAACTTTAAATTTCTTTATTTCTTTAAAATAATGAAAATTTTGTTATTTATTTTGTTTATTTATTTACTTCATTTTGCTTGCTTTTGGGGTCGGTTCTCTCACACAAAGTTATGGTTTTGGAATACCAGCTCTAACTCCCTTTCAACATAATTTTTACCTGATGTGAGAGGTTTTATATTTGATGACTTTCTCTTTTCATTTATGCGGAGTTACACTCCTGGTGTGCATTCCCAGCCACTGCTGGCAGCTGGAAACAGGTTCTTCTTTTTTAACAATATATTAGGATATTAAATCCAAACTAGCTGGAAATCTCTTGAAAAGGAAAAGTAAACTAAAGCCATTACTGAGAAAGATTGTCATTTTAGAGGAATTCCAAGAGAAATAAAACAGTAAATTGAACAGGCAATTGTGTAATTGCCACACAGAAAAGAAATGGAAGAGGAGAAGAAGAAACCCTTCAGAAACAGGAAAAAATTTAGACTCTTTAACAAAAAGTATTTGTGTGGGCGCCTTCATTGTCCACTAATAAAAAAACTCTGGTTAGCTTAGAAATTTGGAGATGAAGAGCTAAATGTAGAAAGAAGAATCAAAAGACGCAGTGATAAATCTTGAACAGTGGTGTCCTTGTGCTAACTCAACACCTAAAAATTATAACGTTAATAAAGAGCTTGACTGCACAAATTCCAGGCATTTTAATTACAAATCTATTTTTTATTGGCTCCTTGCCTGTGAACAGGAGGGGGTTGGAGCAGAGGAATTTGTGTGCTCAATAAAATTCTGGAGCTGTTTATTCTTTGGAGGTAATATTGCCCCAAAGGTTTCTCATGACTATTTTTAGGTGCTTGCAGTTCATTTTGGGAGACAGACACTGCATTACAAAAGCAGTATTAACAGAGATATTCCTTCATTTCTTAGTTCGTGTGTGGTTTGAGCTGACATCAATTATAACAATTTTATGAGGGTTTTCTTCCTCGTCAAACAGAAGTAATTGTTCAGGGGAAGGTTAAATCTTGGGCAGGTCCTGTTGCAAAGAAGTTGCTTTCAGGACTTTCCCCTGAAGAGCTTTTAAGTTCCATTGGGGTGAACTGCTGCTTTGGAAATGCAACACTAGAGTGGATGGAATTCAGTCAGGAAGTCGAGGGCAGAATGGCTGCTTCCAGGTGGGTGTTTAGAGGATAAATACAATGTAAGACCTTCCACAGGACAAATTTATTTCAATGGGCTTTTACAATTTCTACTTATTTGTCTTAATTCCTCTGTTTTGTCACCTTTGGACTTCAGGAAAATCTTAAAATGCCTCTTGTGCTTCTGTTCCCTCTTCTCCACCTTTATAAAACAGGAGTAAAATATTGGCTTGTGAGAAACTTTGAATTTTCAGTTGTAAAAGGCGCTGGAGTGCACCTTTTTCAAAAGTTTCTTTTCCATACACTCATTAAAGTTTAAAAAAAATAAAATCCAAACAAGCAAACAACACTGGAAGGTAACTCAATGTTACATTTGGCTTCTTATAAAACCTCCACTGAAGCTGCTTCCTGATTTCAGCAGATGAAGAGCCAGATAGAATTTTTCTGTGTATTTTCCCTTAATTTCCTGCAGGAGCCACTTCTGCTCAGCCTGGTGCCTCCCTTCTCCTTCCTGTGAACCTCTCTGGGTCCGCTCTCCCTCATCTGTGTTCCCTTTACATCTAAAACCTGGAGATTTATAATCTGGGACAGATGTTGGCTTGGGAGCATCTTCTTTGGCCATAAACACCCAACCAGAAGGCCTCCTTTCTCCTCTGTTCTCCCCCAAACCACACCACAATTCTCATGATTTTATTTGATGGCAACATTTTGCTCAGTTTGGGGAATTATGGAGGCAGTTGCAGAGCTGATCACATGTTCCTAATGAGTTATTCCATTCTCAGAATTCATTTCTCATATTCATTCATATTCTCAGTCTTTTATGCCAGCTCTTACAAGTCACTTAAGTCACCTCTCCCACACCAACACATGGGGCTGGGAGCTCATTGCATTTCACCAACCCCAAATATTTGCCTGGCTTTTAATTACAGCCCAATTTGCAATCAGTACACAAACAAAGGCACAAGATATTTCACAGTAAAATAAGGACCTTAAAGAAACTGCCACTCCTATGGGATAAATTATCCCTCAGGAAAGACTGCAGTGTGGGGAGAACCCCTGGGCATGGCCATGGTGCTAATCAGCAATTTGAGCTCTGACCTGAGGGTGGGAACACTCAGGTTTTGCTCTCTCAGGCTTGTCAGTTGTGTGTGTTGCATTTCAGAGGCAGGATGTGACCAAATCTTTATAAATAAAAGGCCATAAAAAGACAGCAGGGAGGCTTCCTTGTGCCCAATGTCTTGCAAATCTTTGGCATGTGAAAAATTTCATCTTCTGTCTAAGGATGCAACAAATATTTTTGAGTTTTCCTGTGTTCTGTAGGCTTGAATGTCAAATCTGTGTCCTAAGCATGTGCTCGGAGATTTTGAGTCATTCCTGCTTTTAGTGTGGCTCTGCCTGTGCTGGGGGAGAAGGATTAAAGAAAAGCTGAGTGAGTGGTCCTTTGGTTACAGTCCTTACATGGACAATTTATGGCCTTACATTTACAGTTTATACAGAAAGTATAAATTCTTGCTTCACAGAATGCTTAATTATCGAAATATTTTGGAACAGCTCCTCCAGCAAACTTGGAATAGCCTGCCAGGAGAATCCCTGGAAGCCAGCTGGTGCTAGGAGCAATAGCCCTGTAGGGAAGATATGTTGACCGTAAATACTAACTTGGAACTGTTCGGGGTTTTTTTGTCTCCAGGATTCACACATTTTGGTGAAAAGACTGCTTTTGATAAGTTGCTTTTCTAATGGAACTGCTGGGAAATTTTAAGTACATCTCAGTTATTTGCATGTGCAGATTTATGAATTTTTGTTGGAACTTCAAATTCCTAGGAAGATTTTGGCTGAAGTTGTGTAGGATAGCAGAGGTGTCAGAGGCTGTAGGAGGTGTTCTCTTCAGTGTGATAAGTGTGATAATCAGCAGCAACTTAAAGCTGGGCATCCTGTGTTCCAGCACCCCATATTTATTTAATCTCAATTAATACATCTTTGATCTTCTGTGCTCCTTCAAAATGCCATTGACACCAGCTGCTCATGGGAGTGGAAATTTGTAAAAATTTTTCCTCCAGCTGTGTTTTCCATGTCTGGGGACTGAATTTGGTGGGTTTTTGTTTGTTTTCTTTTTTTTTTCTTTCCTGAAAAGCTCTCTTTTTTTAAGCTTTAAAGGAAACAGAAATGTTGGAAAATTCCAAAGCTTTTTATTTTATGACTTTTGTGCGCTGTCAAAGGGAGGTTGGTGAATCCTCCAGTGTGAGGAAAGGTTTCCTCATCAAACTGTTAACACTTAATTACAGTGATTTTCTGCCAGAGGCACCGAGGAGCCCAGAAAACTGAACCATGGTCAGAAATGGTGAGGTGTGCCTGGGAGCCCTTCTCCTCTGTGAGCCTCCTCTCTCAAACTAAAAGGATCTGATTGATGCCAGGGACTGAAAAAAGCCCCCCAACATTCACTGAAAAGGCACAAGGTGAAATGGGAAATGACCCTTGTAGGGCTGGTCACAGTGTGGGGACAGAGGGGAAAAAGCCCTGCAGCAGTTGGGGAACACCTGGAACACTTCGGCACGACAGACCTTGTAATTTCTGTCCCCACAAGAGCTCAGGAACGTGAGGCTGAGCTCCATCATGATCCAAACAAAGCTCAGATGTTGCAGGAAGTGAGGTGAGGTCTTATCCCCACTCCTGTTCTCTGGTCCAAGGCCAGTTCTCATTCAGTGTATGGACAATAAAAAATGGTGTGAGGTAGAACTTTACTTCTGTGCACTTTAATTGGACCAAAGCTTTGAATGGGGAAGTCCTTGCTGGGCTCTCTGGCTGGAGGGGAACTCCATGTCTTAACTTTATGCCTTGACTTGCTGCAGGAGAAAAGTGAAGGTGATAATGAGGAATAATTTGCACAGTGGTTAAAGCCTTAAGGAGAAGTATTTCCAAATGGCAAATTGCATTTTCCAAATTGAAACTCAGAACTGTTCTAGCAAAGTACTGGTGCCATTTTCACCCCTTAAAATAAATTTTTATTAATTTTTAAATTTTAGGTTTTTCATATTGAACTTTTTTTTTTTTTTCCCCCTCAGCCAGCTGGTGAGGCCATGCCTGTAGCCTGCAATCCGTGTGTTTCCAGCTGTGGTTGTGCAGGTACTGACATATCAGGGGAAGCTGTTTTCCTCTTTAAGTGGTGCTCAAAAATTCCCTCCTCGTGTAGCTTTTTTCAGTCACTGCACCACCAGGGCTTCATTTGGCTTTGTTGTCAGGGGTTCAGCAGGGTGGCTGGGTTGTAGAGGACATCCCAGGGGATCTGGATGACTTCTCCTAGGGTTGCCTGACAGGAGAAGGAGGAAATCCACAGCTTTAGGGAAGGGTTTGTGAGGTGCAGAAATGCAGTTCCCGTGTGCAGAGCTCCGTGAGTGCTCTGGCATCCCCCGCGCTGTTCAGGGCTGGGGAGAACCCGCTGACCTGGTCTGAGGGAAGCTGTAAACACCAGCTTTGGCATAGGAGATGGGTGGGCTGGGTTTCCAGGGTGGTGCTGAGCCAGACTGGGTTTTTCCTTTCCCAAATTAGAGGCTGAACGTGCTGCTGGGAACTCAGCAGAGGCAGGGAGAGGCTCCCAGGCGCTGCACAGGCAGCACCTGGGGAGCAGGACAGGCTCTCCCCAGCCCTGCTCCTCGCAGGTCCTGCACTGAGAGGAAAACCCCTCACCCTGTGCTCGTGGTCTGGTTTTGGCACTTAGCGTGGGGGTGCTGGCTCTGCCCTGGCACTCAGTGAGTTTTGGAAAGAGACTTTCCCTCCCCACACACACTCCCTGCAGCAATGCTGCCCTGGAGAGGGCATCTGCTGCAGGGCTTGCTGAGAGGTGTGCAAGCAATGCACCCTGAGGAGGGAAGAGAAGGGAGTGAAATGGTGGCACAATAAATCAGTGTTGCCATGGCTGTATGTGACTGAGTGCGTGTGTGAAGTGCCTCTGTTGGTGATGTGATCCAGCCAGGGCCATTCCTTAGAGCTGCTTTGCAAGCCAGAGTGGTCTGTGTCACCATCATCCCTTCTGTGGCTGGAGAGAGTAAATCAACAGGAAATAGGATCATTCTGCCACTTTTTCAAAGGTTTTCTTTCTAGAGTTTGGCAAGCTGAGCTGCATAACGAGGAAGTTTACTCTCTACTTGCGCTAGCTCTCACTCTGGACTTTCTTAATTTACGCCAGAAATTGTTTTGCCTCATCCAGAGTGATTCATGAGTGGCATTCTCATGTTTGATAGTCAGTGTTGGGAAGCTCTAAGAGAAAGGCTCCTGCCTTCCAAGGAAATGGATCCCAGATTCTGCAGAGACGCTTTTGAGCAAGGAGGGGAAGCAGAGAAAGCTCCAAAGTGAAAGTATTTGTGTGTGCTTTCCTGTTTATTTGGGAACATGAACAGTGCTGCAGGGAGGAGTCAGCTGGAGTCTGAGGCACAGTTACCTTCTGCACAGGCCTGTGAGACACATGGATCCTCTTTCATCCACATTTCCTACCCAGGCAGACTTCCAGCGTCTACCTGGAGCTGGTCCTGGAAATGTGTTCCACAGGCACAGGAGGAGCAAATGCAGAATTAGGTCACCATAGCAGCAAGTCCCCTCTTTTGCTACAGATTCTAGAATCATCTAGAAACAGGGATTCCTGAAGCTTCCTCGTCTGTTCCAGGGCTGGTTTTCTTGGTTTCATGGACGTGTGTTCAGGCTGTGATGGGGGAAGGTATGAGACAGTTGGACAGCTGGTGTGTTCCCAGTGAGAGAAAGGCAGAAGATGAGGTGGGGATGATGGTTTCTGCAGTATGGACAAGAAGGAAGAAGAGGGGGCAGGTGGAACATCACAGCCAGAACTGGGTTGTGTCTGTGGAAAAACACACCTTTCCAGTCTCTCTCCAAAGCCTTATGGGGCTGGTGCAGTCTGAGGCATTTTTTCCCCTCAAAAGTTGTCTACACAACTTCTCTCCTGTATCCACGATAAAAAAAGGATTCACCTTCACCTGATTTCTAGGAAACTGGCTTCAAGTTTCTGTCTCCTCTGATCAGTTTGTGCTACTTGGCAGAGTGTGAATGGCCCTACAGAGAAGTTAACAAAAAATAAAGTAGAAAACTTCTCGTCCCATTGCCAGGTCTCTAGACTGGGTAATGCATGGCAGCTGCTGGTTTGTCTGCTTGCCTGGGTCCTTCTGTGTCCTGCAGGCAACCTGAGCTCAAAACCATCTGGGTGGGATGAGGTAAACCATCCCAGGAATTATTCAGTCTGAGCCACGAGTGCCAGGGGCAATGGGCTGTTTGGCAAATACAGTTTCCCTGCTAAGAATGAGAAAATGTGGTTTTCCCTTACCCACTTGGTATTCTGTAATGTGGGCTATTCCTGCCCGGGGCAGAGCTGCAGATGACAGAACGTTTTCCCTGTTGTCCCCTCAGAGTCCAGCCCGTGGTTTGAGGGAACAGCCACTGCCCCCCGCGGAGAAACCCGTGGGCACCCAGCCCAGGGGCACCACAGCACGTCCGTCTGTCCTGTCCATTCCTACCTTCCCAAAGTGAGGTGTGGCCACAGGGATCCCAGGGAAAGTGTCTTCCTGGGGGCTGATGGTGTGCTGGGCACAGGGGGGTTCCAGTGGTGTTGGGGAGGTACAGCAGTCACAGAGGAGTCTTTATTTCTCGTGCTGAATTGGCCACACCCTGTGCCCGCTTGGGCTGGCCTTAAACCATCTCAGCCCTGAAAATGACCACTGAGATGTTTCTTTTTTCCTTATTCATACCTTCTCTTACTTTTCTGCCTCCGTTTCATTTTCATTGCTAAAAGCATCTCCTCTACCTGTGATTCATATCTGCCATACAAATTAATTGCACATTATTCATTCCCAAATTTCTGCACATACAAGAGGAAGAAATGGGATAAATTAAATGGCAAACTTCACCCAGAACATGATCTGAAACCAAAATATCTTTCCTGATGGCCTCATTTGCATTTTCCCAGGCCTGTTGTTGCTGGAGCACCTGGGTGGGATTTGTTTGTCCACCGGAATGTGGGAAATGCTGAGCCTGGGCAGGGGACGCACATTTCTGAACAGGATTTCCTGGTTGGGTCAGGTTGACCAGGAAGAACTGTGTAGGCTCAGAGAAGCACGAGAAATGGGCCAAAATAGGGCAATGCATAAAACATCTTTGATATGTGGAAGAAAGCGAAGAAACTGATACTGTGCTGGTTTTCACAAACCTGTTCCACTCCTCTGCCAACTCTTTCCAGAAAAGAGCCATTTATGACCAAAATGTGGTGACAGATGCCTTTTTTTCCCTCCTACTATTTCAGACAAGCTTCAGAAACACCAAAGCCCAGCTCAGACATCTATTTATATCCTCCAGAGTCTGGCATTGCCCTTGTACTGCACATCCAAAGGGCCGCATCCCCCTGCCCTGTCTGGTCCAGGAGGTGTAACAAAAGCAGGGAGCCACAAGGAACACAAAGTGAATGTAAGAAACTTAGTTACAAGTGTGAGTGGCCTCACACTTCCCTGCAAAGCTGCCTTGATTAAATTTTCACATTTATTTATTTATTTATTTAAAAACAAAATTGCAATATTTGTGCAATTTTTCTCTGGGGAGAATCTTTGCAAAGGAAAAATGTTTTAGATAACTCCCATGTAAGACTGAAATGGTCAACTTCAATTTATTCATTCTCCACATTCACGTTTTATTTTCTGTATAATGAGTTGGTAACAGCAATTAAATTTTATTTTTCTCATTATTATGACCATGTATTTTAATAGTCCTCTTTTGCATTGAGGTAGCTTTTGCAAAGGAAGGCAGCTGATTGCACAGACTGGAGCATCTTTGCTGCCTGAAGAGCTTTTCTTTGTCTCTTTGGCTGATCTGGGCCATCACACACTGCTCAGGATTCATCACTGAGGTAAAAGTAATAAGATGTTGGAACACAGAGCACATGAAACCACATAATGCCTCTATTTATTGGGTCCCTTTGTGATTTTGAATTGGAGAGAGCAAACTGATGTGTTTTCTCTGGAAGAGTGGTTATCCAGTGATCCCAGCAGAGGAGAGCCAGCCTGGGATGAGAGGTGCCATAATTCTAACAGGATGAGGAGTAACTCTGCAATCCGACTTTCAGAATTTTATTTCTGTTAATTAAAAGTCCCTTTTAATTATATATATATATAAAATATGTGTTCCTCTGATCAACATGACTGGTGCAACAGATGGAGAGATTGGGCAACATCACAATGGAGGTGCCGATGGGGAACACGGGAAAAATCAGGTAGAGCTCTGGTTAAAACCAGACTTAAATTAAAGAAATCTCTGGAACGGACTTAAGTTAAATAAATCTGTGGAATAACTTTCAGCCAGAAAGATGAAAGTACAGTTGAAAGTTATCCCTTCAGCTATAACCTCCAGAGTCTCATACCAAGTGGAATGGGTTTAATCAGAGCAATATCCTGTGCTGTTCCCTCCGGGAGAAGGGGCTGGCAAAGCAGAATAAACCTGTGGCAGATCAGCTGTGCTTCAGATGGAGGATTTTGAGGGAAATAACCCCTGAATTAAGCTCTTCTGAAATAGCTCTGTCTGGGGAAGGTATGTTGAGTTCCTCTTTGTTTAACTCTTATTTAACCCTGGTATTTTCACAATAGGACAACAACTTCAAAGGAATTTTGTGTGGCAAACAGATTTCTTGAGTTTTATACCCCCTCCTAAGATCTCCTAAGTGGTGTAGCATTGTCATGGTCCAGAGAAAATGCAAGAGCTATTCCCATCCATCCATCCATCCATCCATCCATCCATCCATCCATCTATCTTTGTGTGGTATCCCTGGGATAGAACTGTTGTATAGGTCCCTGTGGTTCTGGAGTCATTCCATGCTACAACTTGGGGATTGAGGAATGAAGAGGAAGAAATTTTGGGGGTTTGCAGAGCAGCTGTAAGGCCAGGAAAGCAATCCTGGCTTTTGGGGGCTTGGGGAGGTTTTGTAGCACAAATCTTGTCACGTACCCTGGAACTGCCCCTGGCTTCTGCAGGAGGCTGAGCTGCTCTGGAAATCTCTCTGAGAACTTCTCAGAACTTAGGCATTAAGACTTTTCCATTGCTCAGGAAATTCACCTCTTCCACATAATCGCGGCACTCATCTCAAGCAGGCTGGAGAGCTTCACGTTTCTTTATCTTTTGCCTGAGTCTTTGTCCATGTCCTCGTGAGCTAAATGGCAGCATTTGGCTTCTGGAGAACAGCAACTGGGGCAAACTTTTTTCAGTGATGCTCAGCTCTTGTAAAGGTGTCCTCAAAAACATCTTCAGAAAGTGCCTCAAAAGTTGAAGAACCCTGTGGTCACACCTAGGGGAGGGCAGTGACTCTGAAGGTGAGATCCTGCCCTGCTCCCAGGGAATGTGCACTGTCCTTCTCTGGGAGAGGCCAGGAGAGGATGGGGAAGTTTTCCTCCAAGACGAAATATGTGCATGGGCAGGCAGGAGCCAGCGTGGCACCTGAGGGATCCTCCAGGCTGGAGCATGTGGAAAGTTCATGTAGGAATAGACAAAACCCCCTATTTTTCAACAATATGCAATTGCCAGCACCTGAAAGGTGCATTTACTTCCCTTGGCACATAGAAGAGACAAAGATTCCTATCCCTGCTCCCAAGGAAAAGGCAGAGTGACCTCCCAATAAGCCAATGGAGCATCTTAACAGGGACATGCCACTGCTGTGGGGTGTGCTGCCCTTTTTGGGGCTGCTCCCCAGCCCACGGAGCTGGACGGGCACCTGGACACATGCAGGCACATGGACACACGCCGGAACATCCATGGAGAGAATCCAAAGCCCGCATTGTTTCCAGAGACAAAATCCCTCTGCTCCAGCTTTGTTCTCATCCAGCAGCTGTTCCTCTGGGGGCAATCCAGGGTCCTTGAGCTTGCGCTCGTTTGCTTGCCCTTAGCACACAGTGCTGGTTTAGATTTATGACACAGTGATTTAATTGGAGGTCAGATTTTCCCTTTCCTTTCTGAAGCCTACCTAGTCCAAATGCTGGATCATGCAGTCTTACAAAGTCTTTTTTGTTAGGCCAGTTTTTTTCTTGGCCCCCACAGAACCAGCTACCTGAATTTTCCAGCATTCTGTTTATTTCCCTGATTTCAGGGGTCATCAGTGCTCCAAAATGTTTGTCTTGAATGTAGCTGACTCTAACACTGAAGTAAAGAAAATGAAAATATTTACTAAATCATTAAAGAATCATTTGATATTCCAGGTTGACCTGTCTGATTCTCCTTATGGAAGCACAATTTGAATCCATTTTTTTAAGTAATTCAAGTGTTTAGCTAAGTAAGACTGTAAGTATTTAAAGATGAGTGTTCTGCCCAGTGCTGCCTTGCAGGTTTAAGGATGGAGTTGTTTCCTCAGCTGTTTCATGAAGCTAAACAATACTTGAGCTTCAAAGTGGTTTTTGAATTTGATATTTAAAAAATAGCTGCTGAAATACTGAAAGAATAAGTGAAAGACTGTTTTTTTGGTTTTTTGTTGTTTTCTTGTTGTTGTTCAAAAGAGAGGACCTGCTGATGCATTATCTTTTGGTTTTTTTGCTTGAAATGGATCTTTAAAGAAGACAAATGTAGTTGTTTGGTGGATTCAAGGCCAAACACTGTTGGGCAAGTACTGCACAGGGATTGGACTCTACTGCAAATCCAGTCTGCCCAGTCCTGTTCTCTCTGCAGGATGCAGAAAATAAGAGACACTAAAAACTTCTTGTCAGCTGTACAAGCCAAGATCGATTCAGATGGGAGACAGACCTGTGGAGCCTTCTTTTTGTGGTTGTGCCTCATGGTGAGGCCACACCTTTGGACCTGAAATTCTTAGCAGGCTTCTGGATGCTTTGGAGAGTTTTCCTGGGTGAAGACCAGAAGAGCCCAAGAAAGGCAAAAAAAAATAGGTGTAAAGGCAGGGGAAGACGTGGCCAGAGTCAGGTACGTGCCCGGATACACCGACTCCATGGATCAGATCAGATCACAGAATATTCTGATGGTGCAGAAGAGCAGGAAAACGCCGTGGCTGACCAGAGGAGAAACACGACACACAGAGGAAAAATTTGGAAAATATTCCTCCTTTGTCTGGGCATGGTAAGAGCTGCCAGTGTCTGTTCCAGTGCAGCTCAGCACATTCCTCTTGTCCTGGTCACTTTGCTCCTGGACCTTTGCTGTGGCCGGAGCCTCATCCATCCAGGAGCAGGAGGAGTCTCAGGGTGCAGAGGACCATGGCAAAGAGGGTGTTTGGACAAGCTCCTTGCTGCCTTCAGGAAAAGGCAGCAGGCACCCAGTGTAATAGGGGAATAGGAATTCATAGGGAAATCAGTTCAGCACTGGTGACCACGCGCTCTCCTCACGTGGCGGTGTCAAAGCTTCCCTGGAAAGGCTCTCAGCAGCCTGACCCAGCTGTGGGGTGTTCAGAAACATCCCACTGGGGCCCACCAAGGCCTCCTGCTCGTTCAGGAGGTCACACCAGCCTTGATGTTTCCATGAATGTCACTTTGTGCCTCTGTAGTCGAGGAGAACAACCCTGATCACGGCTTTGGATGTTTCCTCCAGGGAAAACCCCTGCACACGTGGGATTTATTGAGGTTCCTGCCAGAGCTGCAGCCCTCCATTTATCCCATTTATCAAGAGGAGCTTTTGGAGTACCTGTTCCAGCAGGATGCTCAGGATGGCAGCTGCTGGCCTGGGACGTGAGCAGGTGAGGGATAAGGAAGCAGACACGCTCCTGCAGTGCTTCAAAGGCATTTTGATTTTTATGGAATATGAACCTGCTGCCTTGAACTTTTATGAGCCCATTAGAAACATGGGGTGAGTTCAGGCTTTGAAGACAAGTCATCTGGTAAAACTGCCTGTGAGACTAGGGCACAGTAAATAATCCTGCAGCAAAGCATATTATTAATTTTGCTGTTCCTGGTGCTCTTTTTTAAAACATTTCTTAAATGGAAACATTTTGTCTCCTGGCAGTTTTGTCTCGGCTGAAGTGCACTTCTTTGCTATTTTATGGTTTAGGCATATCAACATTGATGAATTTCAATAGACAGACCAAATAAAATTAAAAGTATGTTTGTGGGTACAGCCAATACTTTCAGGAAAATAAAGATTTTAGAGGGTGCTGTGATAAATAATGCAGACGGGTATCTAAGTTAATAAACCCCAGATACTGAGAGGGATAGAAATACCTGTAAAAGGTGAATTTAAGAGCTAATAAATGTGTTCACAGGGTATGTGGGGTGGCCTCAGCTGGGACTTCCTCACCCCTGCCCATGGCTCCAGGCCACCATTTAGGCTCAGCCATGGAGTCCCAGGCACAGTTTGAGTTTGATCCCAGGGCTGCCAGCTGATTGAGACACAAAAATTTATGGGTTTCTGGGAAATGGTTGGCGAGAAAGAAGGATTATGAAGCCCAGTTGTGGCACTGTCAAACCCTTTCCATGGCACTGCTGGCTGATTCCCCACGTTTCTCCCAAAGCAGCTCCTGGGCAGACTCCTGGTGCTGGGCTGGGGGTTGGCTGGTGGATAAGGCCCTTTGTGTTTGGGGTGCTCAGGATGTGGTGGCTGAGGGATCCTAACGAGCTCTGGCTCAGTTGAAGTGGAGAGGAAGTTGGCAAGAATGAGCAACGTCTGGAGAATTTTGATGACCAAAGAAAAATGGAAAACCAGATTACTTTATACACAGCTTTTAAAGCTTTTTGATCCAAGAATGTTTTCAATGGATATGGAAGATCCTGAGTCCTCTAACTACATAGTCTTGCTTCTCTACGCTATATTTTATGGACTTTTCTCTGTAGGCTTAGTTTTAAGTTATGTTTTATGGGGGACAGGCTTCTGGATCCTGGAGGAAAGAAGCACGTCCTCTAGCTGGGAAAGGTCTCTGGGAGGGATTAAGGGAATGAGCTGTTCCTTCCTGGCCACGGGCAACAGAGCAAGAAGCTGTGGGTTTAATTTCCAATAGGAAACTCCAGTGCCTGTCTGATGGAAGCAAACCATGGGTCTGAGGGTGTGGTATCTCTGAGGTTTTTAAGAATAGGTTGGACCAGCATCTGTCAAATTATTTGGGTCAAATTGATCATGGCTTGGGGCTGCGGGAGGGAGCACGTCGAGGCTCCTTGGAGCTGAGCGTCACTGAGGGAATAAGCGCCATTCCCTTTCCTTGGGCGTCTTTTCCTCACTTCCAACCACGGCAGCTCTTGCCAGCTCCTTGCTCCCCTCCAGGCATAAAAATTTGGCAGATTCCACCCTTTTTGGGTATTTTATTTCATCGATTCTTGCCCCTCATCAGAAACCCTTTTATTAACAACCACAGGCCCTATGGTAGGACATTTCCCTATGATTATGGCTGCAATAGGATAAACCCCCTGGCTTCTAAATGCAATTATTTTTTATTTTAAAGTGCACAATGAGTTTCTTAAACACTTGAACCAAATCATGGGAATTCATGGGTATGGAGTTAATGGAGAACTTGCTCTCTACAACTCACTGACCGGAGGGTGCAGCCAAATGGGGGTCAGGCTCTGCTCGCAGGGAACAGGGACAGGATGAGAGGAAAAGGCCTCAAACTGTGTGAGGGGAGGGTCAGGTTGGACATCAGGAGGAAATTTTTCGTGGAAAGGGTGGTCAGGCCTTGGAAGGGGCCGCCCGGGGAGGTGTTGGAGTCCCCAGCCCTGGAGGTGTCCAAGGAAGGCCTGGACGTGTGTCGCGGGTTCGGTTTGTAACCGGGCAGAAACACCAATTTAGTGTAGTGGTTTGGTCCAAAATACTCATTACTG
>NW_024581118.1:1391589-1411866 GCF_017639235.1 Corvus kubaryi
GCTTGGAGGGGGAGTTTGCCTATTCTTAAATGTGGATCACAGAGGTGGTCACAACTTTAAGTGGCTCAGAGAATTGTCCATATCCAAACTGGCCAGCTGATAGGTTCTATCAGTTCCCAGAGGAAACTGTAAGCACCCCTTAGCAAGGACGTCCCTTCCGGGACTATGCTTGCTAACCTATGACAACGTGGCACTCAGTGCTCTGGGCTGGTGACAAGGTGGGGATCAGGCACAGCTTGGACTCGATGACCCTGGAGGGCTTTTCCAACCTTAATGATTTTATGGTTCTGTAATTCCCTCAGCCTAGGGGAGCCCTAAGGATCTTTGTTTGAACAGAAGAGGCAGTGAACTTCAGAGCCCCCAGCCTGGGGGTCCCATCTGCATTGAGGGAATTAGCAAATACCTGGATGCTCACATGAGCTTTCTAGATCTGAGCACCCTCAGCTTAGCAGAAAACTGTTCTCCTATGGGAAAATGTACCTAAGAGAAAGTGGTCATCCCTTTGCCCCTTTTTCCTCACCTTTCTTCAGTATGGTCACCTCACTGCAAATTTTTATTAATTAAACCACAAGATGCTCAGAGACCCCAGCAAGCCCCGCATGGCATAGGAATTTGGGGAGGAGGGTACATTGAATTGATCCTTGTGATCAATTAAATGGGAGAGCACTCTGGAAAACCCAGTCCTTAGTGTACAGCAACGTGTGCTGCAGGGGGAACTTTGGGATGCCTTAATTCATTGCTTGTAGGGGCAGCCTGGGAGGCTCCACACCCAGGGAGGGGGAATGGAGTGGTTTGGGGAAGGCAAAGCAGGAGTGGTTTGGGGAAGGCAGAGCAGGAATGTCGTACGTGCACTGCTGCCTGTGCAGGAACCCTGTGACTGCAGCAGCTCTGGGCTGATGGGGGAAGCAGCTGCGGCTGGCCAGTTCCACCCTACAGCTCACCCATGATGTGTTGAGTTGGTTGTGTTGACAAGGGAGGTGATAAAATAGGGGTTCTCCCCTGGATTCCTCTGGCTGAGGGTGCTTTGGTCATCGAGTCACATGTGAGCATCTGTGGGCAAAATGAGTAGGAGAAAATTCCTCTAAAGCTGGCAGCACCCAGCCCTCAGCAGAGAGGCTGAGCTCTCTAAAACTCATCCTAGAAACCCCATTTTTAAGTCTGCATGCATTCTTTTAAGTGGAAAAAAACTGAAAAGGAAAGGGAGTGGAGGAAAGCCAGAAACAAAAGTGTGTCTCTTGGAGCTTGAGTCTGGGGAAAAATAAAGGGAAAGGGAGATGGAAATCAATTACTCTGAAGAGGTACAGATGGAAGCATTGACACAAGTGTGCTTTGCTTTCAGCAGGGCTGTAATTTGAGCAATGAACAGAGCTGGGAAAGTCAGACTAACCCTGAAGTTTGGAAGCGCAGCACCTTCTTGTGACTGCTTATTCTTATTGTCAAAGCTGACCCAAGACGAGCTGAGTTTCCTCAGCTGACTTCCCTCCAAAACAGTGCTAGAATTGAGTTTTGCTGGCTGTGGATAATTCCTCTTTTTTGGCTATTTGTATCATACTTAATTTTCCTTTCTTCCCCTGGAGAGAGAAGCAGTGAAAAACTGTGAAATACAATACAGCTCTTAGCTGAACTGATGATCCCAACATAGATTGTAATGATTCAAGCACTAGCAATTAATTTTATACAATTAACCCATTTAGTTAGTTATTCAGAGCAAAATTAGAACATGACTTTGCTGTCTGTTCACTGACACAATTTCCCAGTTGCCAGCCAGAGCCTCGTATGTGCCCAGATGTGAAATCTATGCCTTGGCCACCGGGCAGATTCAGGCTGGCGCAGGCTGAGCGCCTGAGTCAGCAGCCCTTGGGGGCTGATGTGCTAAATACAGACCAAAGCGACTGCAATGGGTTTGGTCTCCGTGTGGAGCTGTGTGTTCGCCCCAGCCACACCCAGGGAGGGGTGGGAGCCGCCGGTGCTGTCTCTGCCCAACGCGATCCATCCTGGATCCCGTACACGGCTCTGCCTCTCTTGGTGGTGTGGCCTGGACTCAGCTTTCAGCTGGGGCTTCCCAGTGACACAGGTGTCCTCACATCCAAAGATCCTGCTGGATAGCTCAGGAGGGAAGGGATAGGCATAAGCCATGCAAGAGCTTTAATCCTGGTTTTCTGCGTGTGGCACTGCAGTTCATCCCCTCACTGCCAGGAATCAGCCTTTAAAAGGGAAAGCCACCCTCCTTTTATGTCAGCGTGCAGGAGCCTCTGCTCAACAGCCCCTGCTCTCCTCAGCAGCATTTCCTACCACAATCATAAAACTTGGCAGTGGGGCCCAAAGGAACTGAAAGAAAGAACTCTGTCACTTCTTCTCACTGGAAACTTGCTTTCATCTCCTGGGAGGCCTCCTCTAAAGCAGGCAGTGGCTAAAACAAACAACAAGCCCTGGGGTCTTCTCAGTGCTCTGTTAAATCAATTGCACTGAAGAAACTCAATTTTATAATGAAGTGATCCCTCACATCCCCTCAAGAAGGGGCTGCAGGAGGAGTGCCTGGCTGAGCTGGAGCTCCTCATCCCCTTGCACATCCAAGTGTCTGTGACATTAGGTTAAAATTCAGCCATTCTCTTCTGTGCAAAGCATGAGTGCTTTGGAAAATACATAATTTTCCATCAATTACAGGCTAGAAAATAACAAAACTTCCTCCCACCCCAAGGTGCTCCTCTTCTTTTTCATTTTGAAGAGGGTGTTCAGTTGTGTGGCCTCAGAGCCATGAGGATCCCTGTGCTGGGCTTTAGAACAGTTCACTGAAGCGAACCATTTTCAGTTGGATTCAAAATAGGATATTTTGATTACTGAGATAATAAGGAGAATGCTGAACCCTTATCACTGTTGAATGGACCAGGAATTTAGAGAACATTATTCACCCAGTGTTGGTCTTGAAAAGGAGCTGCTCCTCCAGCAGATTTTTGATCAGAGGAAGGCGATGGTGGGTCCTGGGTGGCCCAGTTTGTATATTTTGGTGATTTTTAACACATGTGATAATTGCAGAATTGAGTAAACTTTATGTTTCCTAGAAATCTTAATCTGGAGTCACTAAGATGGTCAATATTGCTGGAAATCAACCACAGACTGTGCATGTTGGTGTAGAAAAGGGGAATTCGGTATTTGCCACAGAAATCATGAGGATGATTAATCCACCACTGGTAACCAGCATGTGGCACGAATGGAATTAACCCTGAATTTTGAACAGGTTATTCAGTGATGCTGGAATGCCAACATCTGCATATCAGCACAGCTCCTGCAGCCTTTAGAAGGGCAAGACTTCACAGGTTTGGGGTGAGATCATGGTTGGAGAGAATGAATTTAGTCTAAATTTAGCCATCTGAAAGAAAGTCTTGTCTAAATGGGGCTGGTAGCACACATCACGAACATCTGTCAGTGTGTGGCGTGACTCACCTGGGAGCACATCCATCCCTTATCTACAGCCCAGGGATGGAGCCTGGCTGACCAAACTGGTGAACTTCGGCACTGACAAGGTTTGGGAGCTGACTCACACCCGCAGTGTTTGCTGAGTGCATTTCTTCCACGTGTTTGGTATCTCCAGGCGCCACTTCTGCTGCCAGGGAGTTGATCTGAGGTCTCTGCAAAGCCTCTCTCAGGCAGTGGTTACAGAGCTGCACTTATTATTGATTTAATGCAGCCTGGAATAACTAAACTTGGCTTACTGGAACAAAAACATCTGTTTTGACCAGGGCTTGAACTTCTCCTTTTTCTCCCTGCAGAAATCCCTCTCCCTGTCTGTGGGGTTCCTCCAGGTGAGGAATTTGGTGCTTTTAATTCCAGACTGGTGGAAACCCTGTGCTTTTTGCCTCTCTGGCCAGGGGACATGCAGGGAAGCAGCTGGCTTGGGATGGTTCTGTTTGAAACTGTGGGAAGAAAGGAGAAAGGACAGTGGGAACAGTACACGTTGAATATCCAGGGAGATGCTGGGAATGCACTGCCCATGCATCTGGGAAACAGGGACACAGACTTTTCTCATTTCCCATGCAGGCTGGAACTCCAGAGTCAGGCTCAACATCCGACTCTTGAGCCCTTCCTCTTCTGTGGGCTCAGGGTGACTCTGTGGTGGGTTAAATG
This sequence comes from Corvus kubaryi, assembly GCF_017639235.1. Lineage (NCBI taxonomy): Eukaryota > Metazoa > Chordata > Aves > Passeriformes > Corvidae > Corvus > Corvus kubaryi. The sequence continues at coordinate 1,395,712 of NW_024581118.1, forward strand.
AACTCTCTCCACTCCCTACCATTTAAGCTGCTTTTTAATTAACTTTCTCAGCAGGAAACAGTGCTCGAGGCACACAGCTAGCCCAAGGTGCTTTGTGTTTAATGGTTTCTAGTGCAGACACATAAATTCGTTATTAATTATTAATAATGAATTAATAGCTAATTAATGATTTCCTGCTGCTCTGACTCCTTGTCATGCCAGCTGCGGCCAGTGGAGAGTGTCCCTCCACCACTCTGGGACAATGCTCCTGTGCAGTGCTGTAGGGAAGCCCTACATGCAGCTCATGCCACCAGCTTGGTCCCATCCTATGGCTCTGCATTCCCAGCAGACATCTGGGATCACACCTCTGGCAGCTCCCTGGACGTGTGTTGTAGGTGGAGTCTGCAACCACAGGCTGGGAATAAAAACAGGATGAGTTTTTATGGGGAAAAATACGAAGTTTCAGGTACTTTTGGTGAGGCTGTGGGAGTGAGGAAAGGTCCTTTTGCAATCTGACAGGGATGCAGGGACTGTCTCATACGACTCTGCAAACCACGAGTTCCCCTGGTAGCTGGGAAGGCAAGCCATTGAATTACCATTAAATCAGTAACTCTGAACTCTGTATCATTGGTACAGCCTGGGTTTCTATAGTGATTGTATTTTTTATAGGGTTTGGACAGGTTCTCCTGTGTTCTTAGACCCCAAAGCTTCTGCACTCATGCAAGGAAAACAGTTTGCCCTGCTCTACATCACATTGAGGCAGCTTCAACAGTTTGAGGCTTTTTACTTTTTTTCTTTTCCTTTGTGTGCTTTTTAAAGTCAGGTTGAGTGGGTTGGATTCCTCTGTCCTGGTAGCTGCAGAAAATAAAATTAAAATCTATTTCTGGATCTACCCAGATCAGCTCCTCTTGCACCAGCTTGTTTTGGTCCGTAATTATATTTAGGTACTTGCTTTAAAATTAACCCAAAGCCACAAATAAAGCAGACTCCATAACTTCTACCTTCAGCTGGGGGCGGCTGGATAGAATCCCCTGAGTGAAACAGAAACTTGAAGTATAACAGTTCGAAACACTAAAGTGCAATTTCAGCTCCCAACTTTCCTCTTCTGTGTAATTGAGGTACTTAATTTGATGAGCATTGAAAAGTAGTTTCCTCCTTTTGGGTGCTGCATGTTTCATGAACTTTTGTGTCTCTCTGAACTCTTCTGTGTAAAGGGTAGGGTTGTCAGGGAAATATAATGGTAGCTTGACCTCAGATTTTTCTAGGAGAGGAAGTTGATTTATTTGTCTGAAGTTTTACTAGACTAGCTGGAAATATTTAAGGAGAAATTGGGGATTTTTCTAAAAAAATCCTCTCCCAATTATATGAAATAATTGGAAATTTCACATGTTCCTTGTGCCTGTTTCAGCATCTGTCTTGCTCCTCTATCCCCCACCATTTTACCCCTTGATTTAACTTGCAAAATCACTCTCAGGAAACTGAACATGCCAGCACTATGGTAGAAAAAGAAAAGACCCAAACTTCTATTTTGCAACAAGACAATCCTAAAACTGTTACATGCAGTGGAAAATTTCTAGAAGGAGTTGACCTGTAATTCACCTCCCTGCTGTATTTTTATTATCACTTTGAAGTTGAATGAGACACCTTGAATAATTCGTACATAATTTTATAATTACTTGTTTCCAGAGCTCTCTAAAATCCCAGGAAGAGGAAAATACAGATACAGCACTCAGCAGGCTGCAAAATTGGGTTTTGCTGTTGGCTTTTGGCATGGTTTAGCTGTACTGGATTGAAGTTATGCTTGTAGGTGTTAAATGTAAAATCATCTATTAGTACAAATACTTTTTGACCTGGGTTACATCAGTTCTTGGTCAGGTTTGCATCCACCCAGTTTGTTAAATAAATGCAGGTGAGGAGCTTAACCCTGCCCTGAGTTACAGAAGGAAAGGTGGCAGGTAAATAAAGGAAGTTATAGTTCACATTGGTTTGCTGCTTTCCCGTGACAGATCTGAGGTAATATTAAAGGGCATTTCAGCACCCACTGGCATCTAGGGTTATTCTACTGTGCTTTTTATTAAAAGACATGATGAACAGTGAAGCTAACCTCCCTGTTTCACTTTTCTTAATCCTCCACGAAGTTCAGTGCCTGTGAGTCAGGCATAGTCAGATACAGCAGGAATGTTACACACAACTTGCTAATCAATTGCTTCATTAAGAAAAAAAGTTAATCTTTTGTTTGTTTGTTTCCTTGGGGCTTTCCTTAGATTTCCTGGGGCTTTTTATGTTTTCCTTAGTCTCAGAGTTCTGGGTTATGTTTTAAAAAGTTTATATCTTCTGAGAGGATTTGAAAAGAAACCACATCCTGGTTTCTATTCTTTCCTATCCATCAGAAATAAAAGTCGGGCTGTTCCCAGATGCTTTTTGGATTCTGTAGAACTGTTCAACACAGATTTCCTATTGCAGGGCATGCAGCTCCCTCCTCTCTGACTTTGGTTTTCATTCAACACAAGGCAGTTGTGGAAACAAACCCTTTTATCTGGATCTTGAAAAGTGGTGTGTTCACTTTCAGATTTTGGAAGAAAAGCTAGAAAAATTTTGAAGACCACAGTTGAAGAAAGAAGGGAACCATCCAGGATGCATCTCAACCAATCCATCATGGAGAAGGGAGACATGATGTTGAGCTCCTCACACCCAAAAGAATTCAGGAAAATACACAGTTTCTGAGGGACTCATGGCTAAAGAATTCAGGGTTTTGGTATAAACCTGCCTGGTTACCTGCTCTTGGAAGAGGGAGCCACTGGGAATCCCAGTGACCAGAGCAGGTTTTGGGAAAGCTGTCTTGGCGATGACTGGGAGGCTGGGAACCATCCTGCTTCCAGTCTGACCGGCTGGGTGTCCAGTTCTCAGAAGAGAGCCAGAACTGGACAGGTTAGAGTGCCCAATTCTCGGAAGAGAGCACAACCTGGACAAGTTAGAGCGTGCAGTTCTTGGACAAGAGCCAGAACTGGGCCAGTGAGGGTGTCCAGATGTCAGAAGAGAGCTCGTGGTGGTGCCTGAAGATAATTATGTGGTCTTCTTCCCATCTGTGGCTTTCCAAGACCAGGGATCAGGGAGCCCCAGGAATTTTGGTGCAGGGAACTTTGTATGGATTTGGACAATGAAGGTGTGTGACCAGCCAGTATCCATGTAGGTGTGACAGGTGTTCCATGTCCCATGAGCCTTTTCCATGCTTTCCCCATGGAAATGACCTTGAGGATTTGAGGCTTTTCCAGGCTGAGCCAGGAAAGAGCACTCAGGGGTGGGATCATTTGACCTTTCCCCATTTGCATTTTCAGCATCCCAGAAGCCATTGGCTATATTTTAAGTCACTCTTTGACAAGTTGAACAATTCAGGGCTGAGGGGGTGCTGTTGGGACAGCCAGACAATCCCATCTGGATAAACAGCTGGGGGATGGATGGATGGATGGATGGATGGATGGATGGATGGATGGATGTCTCAGAAGCACTGGAGTTTTTCCCTCAGCACACACAGCTCATGGAGTACGTGAATCAAATCACATAATTGGACAGGTCTGCAGGGTCCCATTTCTCTGGCCACTGGGAAATTGGATCATTCTCCTGATATTTATGGTATCTCTTCCAGTTCAATGTGAGATATTGGTATCTGCAGCCAGAGGATGGGAGTTGCAGGGTAAATCTCAAGGGTGAGTTTGGTCCCTACACCTGATCATTCTACCCCCAAACCAACACTGTGAAAGGGAGTTCAGGACTTCAGCGGCTCAACCTCATTGAGAAAAATTATTGACTATGAATTCCACTCAGAGCAGTTTGGGTCTGCAAATAATTTTACTATAAATATTGGGGTTTTTCCAGACGGCTTTGGGATTTCCGTACGTCTCCATGCTTTCATGTTTGAGCTTTACAGTGAAGGACTGAATGGAAAAGATTCTTTTAAAATAATTACGAATAGTCAACTAGACCTATGTGCATAAAAATCGTAGCTCTACAAATAATTGCAGTGAAGGATAAATTCTTTGGTAGCTGCTGGTTGTAGAAGCACCAACAAAAGGAATTTTTTTCTCTTCTCTGAAAGGGTAAAAATGAGTAGAAATAGGTTTGACCTGTGAGAGCACCTGCTTGAGGAGCTGAGGCTGTTTTAGATGTACAGTGATAAAAGCAGACAACCCAGATTGCTGGTGGGTTTGGAAAGTAAAAGTCGTGAAAAGGAGACTTTCCTCCTCCCCTGCTTCCAGTTCTGGAAGGAAGGTGAATGTCTGGTCCAGGAAGTGTGAAAACTTGTGCTACACTTGTCGTGGGGGACTGCCAGTGCAATGGTCCTATTCCACAGCTGGAAATACAACCTTTTTCCCTTCATAAATATGCAAATGCTCTTTGCTTTGGTTGGTTCATATTCCCTAACTTTGCCTTCAAGCTCCCTAATTCAAACTGTTTCAAACTGAAGAGGGAACCCAAAGATTGTTCATTAGTTTCATAACTTCCTTCCCCAAACACTGTAGTGTCAGAAACAGGGAGCTGTTGATGGTTGAAATCCATATTTGGCTGTAAACTTTTGAGCCAAACTCTTCCTTAATGCGTTCAACGAGTTGCCACTCGTTGATGTGTGTGTGTATTTGAGTGCTCTCCATGCTCAGATTGGAGGTTAAAATCCTACGTGTCAGAAATCACAGCCAACAAACCTCTACTGTAAACCCCCCCCACTGAATCAATACATTATGGAATACCAGAATGGTTTGTGTTGGAAGGGTTCAAAAAACTCATCCAGTGCCCCCCCTGCCATGGGCAGGGACACTTCCCACTAGCCCAGGCTGCTCCAAGCTCCGTCCTACCTGGCCTTGGACACTTCCAGGGATCCAGGGGCAGCCACAGCTGCTCTGGGCACCCTGTGGCAGGGCCTCCCCACCCTCACAGGGCACAATTCCTTCCCAATATCCCATCTAACCCTGCCCTCTGGCAGTGGGAAGCCATTCCCTGTGTCCTGTCACTAAGGTTACCCTGGAGGCTTCTCTTCTCCAGGTGAACACCCCCAGCTCTCCCAGCCTGGCTCCCAGAGCAGAGGGGCTCCAGCTCTGGGATCATATCTTAATTTTGAAAAGTTGTCCATGTAGTTTTTAGTCTGAATTTTACAGGCATCAGCCCAACTTGTATTTCAGCATAACTTCTGCTTCAGAGTTCAGCCTCAGCGGAGCTTTTTGAAGGCTTCTCTTACAAAGAGACTTCTTCTTATTGGAAAAGATTTGCATGAACTGCGGCAGTTCCCAACAATTATCCTCCACTTGCAGACAGTGGTTTTCCCCTTCTCCTTGGCAACGTCAGCCAAGGTGCATCCACATCCCCACTGCTGTATTTACAGCATGCTTCCAGGAGTTTGGGGTTAAATTTGAGGATTGTGACATCAAAATTGTACATGAGGTTTTGTGGTGATAGTCATGCACAAGAATTCTTCTCCTGTGAAAAGTGTTAGCAAATTAGGGAAAAAAGGCTGAAACTCCATGTTCCCAGCCAGGACTGTTCCTGTGCTGCTCGTACAAGGAGATGAGCAGTTGGGAGATTCCCGATCGCAGTGGGAGAGGAAGGGGATCAGCCCATCTCCTCTGGGTAACTTCCACTGAGCCAGTGCCAAAGGCTTCATGTTGACTGATGCACAGAAAGCACCACTTCAGCTGCATCCCCCCTTTGGGGGACGATCCTCTGAAGCATGGAACATTTCCAGAGTGCATCCGCGGTGTCAGCACAGTGGCTCCTGCTGTGGCCAGCTGGGCCATAGGGTGACTGCCTGGGTGACAAGCTCAGCTGTGCCAGAGGTGTCCAGCAGGCTTCTCATTGGGACATGCTTTACCTTGGTGATCTCTCAAACACAAGGTAAAGGAGATTTTTCTGGGAAGTCTCACCCACCAAATAACCTTTGTATCATGTCTTGGTGTTACTTTTCCAGGAAATATGTGATAATTTCTACTTTAAGGGTCCTGTAGGAGGTTGATGTGAGGATTTGTGTGAAAAACCACCTCTCCAGATGGGTCTCCCAATTCCTCATGTTTGTCTGTGGCTTTTTCTGCCAGGATCCATTCAGGATGCCCTCCTGGAGGCCTCTCTGTTTGTTAGACAAGGATGCTGTGGCAATGGACCATGTATAAGTCTGATTCACAGAGTCACAGAATAACAGAATATCTTGAGTGGGAAGGGACCCACCAGGATCATGGATCCAGCTCCTGGCCCTGCACAGACACCCCAACAATCCCACCCTGTGCATCCCTGGGAGCAGTGTCCAAACGCTCCTGGAGCTCTGGCAGCCTCGGGGCTGTGCCCATTCCCTGGGGAGCCTGGGCAGTGCCCCAGCAGCCTCTGGGGGAAGAACCTTTTCCTGATCTCCAGCCTGACCCTCCCCTGGCCGAGCTCCGGCCATTCCCTGGGTCCTGTCCCTGGTCACAGGGAGCAGAGATCGGAGCTGTCCCTCAGGAGGAGCTGCAGCCCCCTGGTGAGCTCAGCCCTGGCTCCTCTCTCCAGGCTGGTTGGTGCTGGTGCCAGCACTGTTCCACCATGGTGCTCCCTGCCCAGCAAAGCCTGACAGCCCCCACCCTCCTGACCCCTCTCCCCACTCAGCAGGCTAAAGGGTGAATAAAAACAGCTGTTTCCTCTCCTCACTGGGAGTCAGAAAGGCTTGGAAACACCCAGACAGCCCAGGAAGTGCCCCTGTGAGTGTGTAGGCACAGAGCAGTGCTTGGCATAGCAGTGATCATGCACTGGCAGTATGTGCAAGGTTCAGGCATCTTGCATCAGCCCCTTGGCTAGCTAAAAAAACCCTCTCCAGGAAATTCAGGGGTTCCCCTTTTTCCTAGTCACTGCTTGCACGCAAACAGTCTGTTCAGGAACTGTTTATATTTCCCCGAAATAATAAATATACTACCTTTAACTCCCATTTGAGGAGAGCAGGGACGATGAATGGAGCTTCCGCTCTTCTTCTAAAATCCTACTAAAATCTGCAACAGCTGGGAAGCTTTCCTTTGCCTGTCCCATGGTCCCAGACACTGGAAATGGCCAGGTCTTTGCTGTTTCTTCCCATAAACTGCTGGATGAGGAGAATATGTCAGCTCTGTGCAATGGCAAACCATGGTATATAACACCAGGGATGGGGACTTTAAACCCTGTTGGTCTTCCAGTGATTTCCTTTCAGAGGGCTAGCTGGTTCCTTTATACTCAGATTCACAGTGGAGGATATTTAAAAACTGGTCCTAACTTGCATTAAGAAACAGGGAAGATTTTCATAACAAAACCAGCCTATTATGATTCTTTCTATATAAAGCATTAGAAAAATGGAAGTGACCCTTGGTCAGACATAAATGTATTTGTCAAGCATCAGCAAACAAAGAGGCACAAAATCTACTCAAAAGGTCCAAATCACTTGCATTTCCCTCCACTTTCTGCTCTGGTTAAGGACAGAGCCAGGGAAAATGGTTTGTTGTACTTTTACTGGTGTGTAGAACTCGCTGTGCAAGTTTGACCCCTCATTATTATATGAATAACTTGATTGAAATGCAGATATTAGGGAAGGAGAGCCTTTAATGCCTCTAGGAACAACCTTATCCACCGACCTTACTGAATCGTACGGAGGGAGAGATTTGGGGTTCATGAAACCCTTCCATGAATCTTATCAAAGACTCAGAAAAGCCAAACAAGTGCCATCGCTGGGTTCAGAACAACGCGTTCATCCACAAGGAAACATTTCCAGCACTTTATAGAAAGGATCTGAGAGGAAAGGCAGAGTGAGGGGTGTATATGCAAACCAGTTCAGTGAACAGCTTGTTCTCTTGAGTAACTTGAGCTTGATAACAAGCCCATGTGGGCTTGATATGAGGGCTCGTGAGCTGCGGTGGGGCTGGAATCAAGTTTCATCAAGTTCTTCTGGTCTGTCTGTTCTGAGCCTATGACCTCAATCAAGGGAGCTTTCCTAGCAAAGAAAAGGGATGCAAGAGCTTCTGGGCCTCCGTAATACTTGTGGGTGTAATGTGGGCAGCCCCTCACAAAATGTGTCTGCAGCAGGTGATGGAGCTCAGAGAGAGCAAACACTTCTCCAACACCTGCTGAATCCAACCTGATGTCTCAGACACCCATAAATGTCATTCTTTGGGAGAGATTTCTCTAGGCTTTTGCTTCTGCTGGTCAAAAATGCCTCTGCTGTTGGCTGCTGAGGTGGATCACATGAACTTTCCACACAGACATGGCTTCAGGAATCCAGTGACTGTAATTCCTTCCCTCTCATGCTGCTGTCAGGGATCTGCATAAAGGTGTGCAGAAAATCTGGATTCCTCAAGTGTAGGGTATGCCCAGCCCCTGCCCTGGAGGGATGTCTGCTGAGATAAGAGATTACACAATCCCCAGCAGGACTCCCTGGGAAGGCAGCTAACCTTTTACTCACCCAGAATCCTCTGGGAGACCCTATGCAGATCCTTTGTAACCCATTGGCCTTTACCCTCTGACACCCACCCCCTGTATCCCTATAAAAGCAAGCCCTCTACCCCTGCGAGGAGAGAGCTCTTGTCCCTGGCTTTCCCCTTCGCCGGAGGGGACCAACGATAAAGCTCCTTCCGTGCAGAACCAGCCACACGAGCCTCTCCTCTCTCCCAGGTCTGGCCTGGAGGCTGCCCTGCAGAGCTGAGCTGGAATCACGAGCTGACAGTCACTAAAGAGCTGACAGCCTCTGCACGGGCCCTCCTGGCCAGCAGCTGAGGGAAGACACCGGGCCCCGGGAAGGCGATTCCTTTTGGGACCATCTCTCCAGACCGGTCACAGCTTCCTCGGTCAGAGCTACTGACCCCTCTCCAGCTGTAATACCCAAGTACCGAACTGAAATATTTACTTTTCTCTCTGTGGATTTAGCTATTGCAAAGCCAATGTCTATCAGCAAATCATGAGGGCTAAAGGAGCAGAGCACCCTGGAAGTTACCATAGAACATGGTGAGACCAGGTGTTGTCCCTGCCAAGGACTTTGGAATTATTAACATGGGGCTGCTTCTTCTGCTCCTGGAGACCGGAGGAACTTTTTGGATTGCAATTTCAGTTTTTCTTTTTCTCCATGGCCTTTAAAGGGCTTTAAGGGTTTCCCAGATCCTGTTCATGTAAAAAGCTAGTTATAACAATGGTAATGTGGGTAACTGTTGGATCAGAGCTGAAAAGCAGAGTCTGACCTTTATACAGCTATTTTTCCCCTCAATTACACAGAAAATGGATGCACGATTAACAGACCACTAATAACTGCGTGACCAGCACTGGGTATTGCAGAATAGGTTAACACATCCAACCAGTGACTGCGTTTGGTCATGCGAAAGGGCTGTAAATCCATGAGAACCGGTGTTTCATTCATGGAAGCTGAAAGGATGGACGGTGCGTAACTCCTCGTAAGTCACCGGTTGTGTAAGTGTGAGGAAACGTGGTCAGCCCGAGGGTCCTGCTCCTGGATCATGTATCCTGCAGGGAAATGGCTTTGCACAAGTGCAGGAAATCAGCTGTGTCAAAGATTGGTGACACACTGTGAGTGCTGAGTGACGGATGCACAGGGCACCCTGTCCGTGCCATGGGGTGACAGGATCACTTGGCCTAGAAGTGACCTCAGGAGGTCCCTGTCCAACCCCCCCTCAAAGCAGGTCAGCTCTGGGTCACACTAGGTCACTCAGGGCTGGCACCAGCTGGGTCTTGAGAGCTTCCATGGATGGAGCCAGCCCTGGGAGCACATTGTACCTTCCTCCTGCCTGGAATGAGCAGTGAGGGTCAGCCCTCATGTCCAAATGGCCACTGTAATTCCTGATCCTAATCAATTCCTGAGCTGATAATCCTGCTCAGCCTGGGGACCCTCAGGCTCATCTGAGGTCTGGGCCTCAAATCCACTGTTGTTGCTCTGCTTGTCTCTTAGGTACAGTGAGTAGATTCCAACAAAACTAAAACTACACTAAATGTTCTGTGTTTGAATAGCAAGAAACACCCTCCAAGATAACTCCAGCCAGGCCCTGGCGAGTGCACGGATGGTTGGGAGTTGAGGTGAGAAGAGTTCCAGGATCTGCTTTGTGGACGTGGCTTCCCTCTCTGTGCCAGGCAATAGGAACTACAGGAACTTTTCCTTCCTGAGAAAACTCTCCTTTTTTTCCCCTGCATTTCTTTTCAAGACTCTGCAGAGTTTGTTTTAAGGACACTGCACATTCAGAGGCTGCATTGCATAGTTCCTATTGTCCTTGCTAAAGCCTTAAAGGAAAATCACTTGAATTAAATATTTTTCCCCCTGCCCCAGGCAGGATGTAAAAGAAAACAGATTCCTTAAACCATGGATGGCCAAAGTATTTTTATTTACTTTTTTGATGGCCGGTTTAATTGTCGTCAGTGACTGGTCAAGGGATTAAATGAAATCCACCTGTTTTCAATGCTGGTTGTGGAATTATTATGTATGAGGAATGTTTTTATGCACATTATAAACAAAATGGGGGTGATTTACACCAGCTACTGTAACAGGAAGCATTACAGAGTGAAATGAATTGCAACATAACACGCAATGGCTGAAGGCAATGAACTTAAAGTAAAATTCATTCTTCTGATTGCAACTTCTTTAGTGCTGTCATTGCTTAAGAAAATTGTGAAAGAGTGGGAGAAGCTTCAGGTCTGCTTGAATCCTCTGAACGCGTTCAAACTGACTGAGGGGAAATTTAGGTTCAATACATGTGGGGGTGGGGAGGTCCTGGCACAGGGTGCCCAGAGAAGCTGTGGCTGCCCCTGGATTCCTGGCAGTGTCCAAGGCCAGGTTGGATGGGGCTTGGAGCAATGTGGGCTGGTGGAAGGTGTCCATGGCAGGGGGGCACTGCATGAGCTTTCTAAGGTCCTTTCCAACCCAAAGCATTCTGGGACTCCATGATACAATTTACTTTTCCCACCCTCCTTTATCTTTTTGCAGAGAACAGACCCCGGGAGGGACACTTGCCTTGTCCATCCCCTGGGTCCTTCCCTAATGTCCACGACCTTTCAAAGATGATGGACAGGTCTTGCAAGGACACCAGTCAGCACTCTGGGCACCAGTGGATGCCACCCATCAGGTCCCATGGACTTTATGGGAGAAGGTTTCTTGAGAGACCCTGGCTCAATTCCCTTCTAGCACTGCTGTATCCTCTCCTCCTTGAGCCCCATCTCTAAGCTCTGAAGCCTGGAGACCTTCCTGGGGAACAGTGAAGCAAAATAGCCAGAGTCCCTCATTCCCACCTGCATCAACAGTCACTAAATCCTCTGCCCCACTCAGACACGTTTTCCTTGTCAAGCTTTACTGCCCGTATAGGTTTAGAAACTCTTCTTGCCAGCCTTGACCCAGTCCCTTCAGCTGTGGCCTTCCTGATGGCACCCCTGCACGCCTGGGCCATGGTCCCAGTCCCTTCTTTTGCAGACTGTCCCTGCTCCCAGCTCTGTGTGCTCCCTCCTCAGTCTGAAACTCAGAGTAGACCAGGCTGCCATGGACTTCCACATCCCCAGACCAGACTTCCTATTTTTGTGAGAACTTGCTTTCAGTTGTGAACAGAGAAAACATCTCAAGGCAGAGATTTCCTTCTCTGTTTAGACCTAAAGGCACATTGTGACACTTGAATTTCTGCTTTCTCATTGTGCTGGGGGAGCACTGTGTCTTCAGCTTCTCACCTGGCAATTAACCCTGTCAAATAATCAAGGTGGTATTTGGATGAGTGTTCTCTTGTAAGTGGTGCTACTGAATCAGGAGTTGCCAGGTGAGAGTATTTAGGAGCTGCCATGAATGTTTATAGAAGTGAAGAAGCCTAAAGAACTTTGCTTATACATGAAGAAAGTTTTAAAAAGTGTTTATTCTAGAAGGCAGAGTTTGACTCGGATCTGATTACATGATGCTGTTGATATTCTGCAGGCCTGGGCAGATCCCTGGACATTTTTGCTGTGGCCATGGTGACATTTACATGCCAGGTCTAAGGGGAAATTAGTGAAATAGAGTCATTTATTTGTATACATTCTTGTCTAATGGATTAATCCATGTTTACATACCTACTGTGTGAGCCACCCGGTAAACACCGAAACTTGAGGAGAGCACAAGATATTGGACATGGCTTTGCAGAGTTCCTTTTCAAAGTAAACAGGCCTGTGCTGCTGCTTGGTGCCCAACAATTTGATTTCCATTGTATGGAAACGAAGCCTGGCCAAGAAGAAGGTGCTCGAGCACCGAGGAGGTTAAAGCATTAAAGGATTTTCTGCACTCTGTTACCTTCCCTTTCTAGAGGGAGGCACTTCCTTTAAATATTTGGTTCTAGTTCCTGCAATTTTTGAGTATGTGGCACTTGGACAGATGATTCATATGTTTTCATATACTTCTAGGCACGTATTTATTAGCTCCTCAGATACAGAGAATTGAATTTGTTAATTAATTAATTAAGAAGCTGTGGCTGCCCCATCCCTGGAAGTGTTCAAGGCCAGGTTGGACAGAGCTTGGGGCAACCTGGTGTCCCTGCCCATGGCAGAGGGTGGAACTAGAAGAGCTTTAAGGTCATTCCAACTCAAATTAGTCTGGGATTCTGTGATTTGTGAGTGAGTACATGAGTGCGAATAGGAATTCAAATTAAGTCATTTTTTTGTAACAAGTCTTGTTATGAGACAGTGTAGAGCTGCATCACTGCTGCATGACCAAAGCAAGAAGATGATGAAATCCATCAACAGCTGCTGAAATCCATCCCAGCCACCCTTATTTCTCATTATTCCTGATGCTGGCATTTATGAAATCTCTTTTTAGAGAATTTCTACTCTACAGGAACTCTTGAAAACCTATTTTTCTTTGAATTGCAACAAACCCAAGATGAAAATGTTGGGATTCCCTGCAAATTGGAAGAGCTGTTGGTGATGTGCCATGTGTGACGGGCTTTTTTCTTGGCCATGCCACAGGAGTGAGTCAGCAGTGTGGACAACAACAGAGAAACAAAAGCCAGGGATGTGAAAGGTCTTATTTCACTGGTGTGTGTGTGTGTGTGGTGGGGTGTTGGTCATTTTTCCAACTCAGAAACCGGTAATTTGTTTCAAAGGTTTTCTCTGTTTCATGCCCTTGATGGAGATGACTCAGATGAGAAATTTTCTGAAATTTCCCTTGGCAGGTTATTGCACAGTTTTATAGCCTGCCACCATGAACAATACTTTTGTGAACGTGTTAAGCCCTTAAAAACACGGATTTGTGAAAGTTTTGTGTGAGCTAATGCAGGTTCTGTAATAACTTGGTGGCATAAATGGAATTCCATTGGAATATGGTCTTGGGGCTGTTCTCACCCAGGGAGGGGCTGTTTGGGCAGAAGCAGACAAGTGTCCTTGCAGAAGGAAAGCCCTGCATGGCACTGGCGTGGTGACGGTGTCAGCGCTCATGTCCCTGCCTTGGAAAAAGCTTTTAGGAGAACAGAGTAGCTGAGGCTGCAGACACTTACATTTGTTGGTCCTCTACCTATGGCAGCAATTCTTGATTGCAGGATTTTGGTTGTGCCCCCAGCCCAGGCCCATAGCGTAGGGGTGACCATATTGACTTGCATTTATTTATTGTTACTAATCAATGAATGGCCCTTCTTCCATTCATCCAACTAATTATTACATCTATTTATACTCTGGGCTTTGCCATTACACCAAAATGTCGTGCAGCTTTACAAGTTGCGTGGAAAATGTCATCCTTTTGTTTTAGAATTGCATCAGGTGAGCTGAATAGGCCTCAAGATGAAGAAGAGAAGCAATGACTACTCCAGTGCCAGTCACCTTCCAAATGCCACCCGCTCATATCTGCGTCATGGGTGAAGCTCTGGGCTGATCCTAGAGGTGACCTGCTTTGAGCTGCAGGTTGGACCAGGGTTTTCCTGAGGTCCCTTCCAGACTGGGTTTTCCTAGAAGCCAGTTTCTCCCACCAGCTCTCTTCCAAACAATATATAATATAATACAATATAATACAACATAACATAACATAACATAACATAACATAACATAACATAACATAACATATCAAATCACAGAATGGCACATTTCCCACTAACTTTATTATCATAAATATTCCAAATTGGAAGGGACCCACAAGGATCATCAACTCTTCAGTGAATGGCTCTACACAGATCTACCCCAAAACGTTGGTGTCATCAGCACCATGCTCTGACCAGCTGAGCTAATCTAATCTAATGAATATATCCAAGTGTCTCAGGTGCTGGCATGGCTTTGTCCATGGCACTTGACTTCCACACAGATCTTTTGTCTACCTCTGCAAGATGGCCAGCTGCCAACATCGAGATTGGGTCTCTTCAGGTGACAACCTGAGTTTTTGTCATAATTCTGCCAGGCATGCAAGGCAAAACTGATTAGGAAAATGAATTCTGTTGCCAAAACTTTGCCCTGAAGTATTGTGCTGTCCTGAGAGCATTTCTTCACCTAGACAGTGCTCATGAAGACAAGAAACCTGGAGAACTTCACACGTGTCCTGGTGCCTGGGAGTAAATTACCTCAGGTCTCTAATGGCTTCTCCTGATGATCCTGAAAGGAATTTTTCCCCTCTGTCATCAGTTTCAAAAGTTAGCCAGTCCTTGGTATTTCCTCTAAGAATTTAAGCTCATGGAGAAGCAGTTATAGATTATTTCATTTCAGCCTGTGGGATGAACACACAGATGCCACACAAATACCAGTGAAATAGAGTTTTCCCATCAGGAGTGAGAGCAGGAGTATTTGAACGGGCTTCAGGCTTTGGATCCAGAATTGCCTCACTGTGCTAAACTTGCTTACGCACACCTAAGCTGTCTGCTGGACAGCCCTGCTGTCTGCTTCTGGTCAAAGAAAGATTGGGGGTTGATGATTCACAGCAGGCAGAGAAATCAGTTGTGAAGGTGAAGCTTCTCTTAATTCCGGCTTTTGATGTACGCAATCCATTGAACCAGAACAGGTCAGCAGCAGTGGATGACATTTACATGTGTAAATACATTACACACATAATCCACTGCTCTCAGAAACCTTTCAGGCATTTTCAGGCATTGTTAGAAGTCCTTTGTTTGGATTTAAATAGAGTGTATAACATGTCCATACTCTATATGATATATAGTGTTACTGTGCTCCTCATTTAGAGTACTTCAGGTGAGGTGGTAAAGGGTAAAAGTGTAGCAGATAAATCACATTTTGCCAGACAGCTACAATTAGTTGGGGTCACTAAAAGCTTTCTTTTTCTGGGATAGAAGGAAAAAGCCTTGCTTGGAGTCTGAGCCGGGTCTGGGTGTGCTGCGCTAGCGCCGTGTCACACCGAGCAGAGCAGCACATGGAAAACCCATCCATCTGCATCTGCTTTTCCCAGGAACTCACACTTTCTTCACCAACCAGCACCAGGCGATGTCAGAGTCCAGGAATTAAAAAAAACAGCAACAAAAGAAATCACTGGTGCTGTTCCAAAGTGCTGGAACAAGAATGGTGTTACGCCACTCCTCTGCAGCCAGACGAACAGGGATGGGGATGCGAGAAGCTTTCCAAGCACCGTGATACAACTCCTGGCTCTCTAAGCCTTTCACAAGGTCTTCCTAACCCTCATCTCATAGTGTTTTAGCTCCAAACTGGAGCGATTTCACTTTATTGGGATTCTCTCAGTACTTCTGGCTTGAAATAGGGTGATTATGCTCTTCTTCTTTATTCTCCCCATAAAATGTTTTGCTCTGGGTACTTTCTTCCTGCATAAGTGACAGCATGAGAGGACATAAGCAGTTTCTGCCTTCATAATTTTTACCTTTTTTTGGTTATTCTATACATTCAAATCCCTCTAAAAGCCAGGAAAGTTACAATTCCACATTATGTAGAATCATAGAATCACAGAATATCCTGAGTTGGAAGGGATCCAAAAGGCTCGTAGGTCCAGCTTTGATGTAATTTGATGTAATGTAAGGAGGAACCATGAAATTTTCATTGTATTCTGCCACTACCAAGCGCCCCAGCCCATATTTCTCCTTCCTTGGCTTTAGCGTAAGTCACAGATGATTTAGGCAGCCATAGGAAGCTTTACGATTTCAGACAATTTCAGAGTTTTTCCAAAAAGCAAAATGTTTTACACATCCAAGTTGGTCTGAATTATCCTCTGTAGGTGCACAGCTGTTGGGGTTTTAGTTTAGTCTTAGTTTTTTTTCCTGTTAAAGGAAT
>NW_024581118.1:1411876-1430041 GCF_017639235.1 Corvus kubaryi
TCCGTGGGGTTCTCCCATCTGGATACATCTCGCCTGCCACCCGGGATTTGCGTCCGTCCCTGCCGTTCCAGCCGCCGTTCTAGCCTGCTGTTTCAGCCTGCTGTTCCTGAGAGCCCGGGATCAGCTGCCCAGGGGTTTGTGAAGCCTTTGTTCCATCCTTCCCGGGATCCCAGGGCACCAGAGCCGCGTGTTTCCCGAGCTCGCTCCGGAGCGCCCCCTGCAGCCGCGGGGGAACCATCGCACCTGCCCTGCTCACCGGGAGCCGCCAGCGCCCCTGCCGGCTGCGAGCGGAACTGCACCCGAGGGGAAATAGCCTGACAGCCGAGAAGGCTGGCACTGGGTTTGTGACTGCTGTTACTGCCATAGTTGTTGTTGTTTTGTTTGACTGGTTATATACATATATATATATAGTAAAGAACTGTTATTCCTATTTCCCACATCTTCGCCTAAAGGCTCTTGATTTCAAAATATAATAACTTGGAGGGAAAAGGGGTTATATCTGCCACTTCAAGGGGGGCCTCTGCCTTCCTTAGCAGACACCTGTCTTTCAAAACCGAGACAACAGCTCTGTCCACTGACTACACTGGGGAGAAAAGGCTCTTTTTTTGTCTTCTGAGTCACAGCTCAGTTGTATTCGCAAAGCAGACGGAGAAGGCTCAGACAGGAGGTGGGCCGTGGATCTGCTTCCTTCCTCAGGGGGAAAAAATTCCTGGGATTTGTCAAAAGGAGCCATCCTGGCCCTGACAGACAAATCTCTCTGGGAGAGCCATCAGAACCAAGGGCTCTTCCATAAAAGGAAAAGGAAAAGAAAATAAAGAACAGGGAAGAGCTGGAAAGTAGAGGCGGTGAAGGGAGGGTGGGAAGCCCCATGGTGGCCCTGCAGATGTGCCAGGTGAGCTGGCCCAGGGGGGCTGTCCTTGGAGGCAGCTGGAGCTCCATGGAGACATTTGGAGCTCCTTGGGGACAGCTGAATGTCCACATCTGCTGGCCCTTCCTGCCCCCATCCCTGACGACCTTGGCCAGCCGGGAGTGTGGACACCGTGCGATGTCCACTGCTGACTGTTCCTGCTCGGTGACTGTCTGTCCAGTTTCACATGCCTCTGCAGTTTATCCTTCCCAGAGCCTTCCCCTTCCTCCATTGCCCTCCATCCTTTTTACTCTTCTTCCTGTGCTTTCTCTTCGTCACTCCTGTTCCTCTTCCTCCTTTGCTCCATCTTTGACTCTGTCTCCTTGTGATATTTTTTCTCCTACACAAGAAAAGCCACCACACTTTGGACGATTTGTTCGTCTGCTGAGTTATGTCTTTCTGAAAAGGAAGCCCTTCACATGAGGGCCTGTGTTGCTACTTTTTGTTTCTGGACCACAAGAGCTGCTGCCCATGGAGGCCTCTGGGCATCAGGAGAATATAAATAATGATAATTAATGGAGCACTGCATTCATGGACGAGCTGGGAGAACTGATGACACCGGGGTGACGTTTGAGACCATTTAGGAAAGGCTGCTGAGATGTTCCTCCTGCAGTTGTGGAGCAGTTCCCACTCCAGGCTGGTGTTAACTCCCAGGAGCTACCCATTAGCACACAACAAGGCACAGGGCTATGGGTACTTAAATTCTGAAGAAGTCTGTGCATAAGTGAGTTTAATGAAGAATAGCAAGTTTAACAAAGACGTTAGTCCATGTCCTTGCAAGGTCTGCCCAACTGCACATGGACAAAGTTAACACCAGCTTTAAGGGCTCCAAATTGCTTTTCCATGCAGCAATGTCTACCAAAATGAATCCTTTGGCAGACCCTGATGGGCAAGCTCGCAATGCAATGCCCTTTCCCATATCCTTCTTCTAGAACATCTCCACCCCAGAGGATGCATTTCTGGGGTTCATCCCCACACTGTGGTGATGGGTCTTGAGCTCAACCAAATGAGCTTGTGGAGCTCTTCCAAAGGCACTGAGCTAAGCAGTGAATGCTGGCAATTAAAATGTGTGTCTGCTCTGCACAGCCTTTCCAGGAAACTTCTCCAGATCCTTGTGCGTGGAGAGAGTTCTGCTAGATGAGAGAGGTGTGAGGAAACACTGGGAATGGCAGGAGGGAGCAGGGAGCTCTTCTGTCCTCATCCAGGAGGTGCCTCCCTTGTCCAGGCTCTCAATTTAAAGCTCCACAGCAGTCTTGCTGCCAGGACACCCAAGGTCAGCCCCGCTGACTTTAGGCAGCAGCAGGGCTCTTATCTGTGCTTCTCTGCCTCTTCTCTGGGGTCCATGAACCCCTGGGTGATGTGCTCAACTTGGTGTCCTGTAGGGGTGTCCTTTGAGAGGTGCACAGAAGGTGTCAGGGGTTTCCTCACTCTTGGGATGTGCTGGGGTGACCCTCCCACTGTGCTGTTCCCAGCATCCACAGCCCCATGGTGGGAGCACCAAGGACCATGACATCACACAAAGGGCTGGGTTTTGTTAATATTCCCAAGTGTCTCGTGACTCTGAGATCTTTTCTGACCCCACAGGAAGCCTGAGTCTCGCTTTTCTGTCAGACCACACAGTGCCCCGTTCGCTGTGCGGGGACCACTCTGTGACTGGGCTCTGCTCAGTGACTCCAGGGTTGGGTCCATGATTGGCTGCATCCCCCCCATCATTCCAGAGCTCTGTTCTGCACCAGGCTCTGGGAAGGAGAGGAGGAGGGAGCCATGGTGCCATAGCAGAGCCTGCACCCCTCACGTCCTGCCCTCCTGGAGTGCCTCAGATACGCCACGTAGGGCTCGGAAGTGTGAATGGGTTGGTGTCTGTATCTTCACACACCTTCACAAGCTGACATCACAGTCAGAACAAACAAATTGATAGGGTTTTCCCTACCCAATTAAATAAATTTGGGTTGCTTCCCAGAGGCACTTTTGCTGTGCTCCAGTGTGACTTTTTGTGCTTGACAATGGCTCCACTTTGCATATAGGGGAATTTTAAAATCTTTCTCCTTGTCCCAGTTCGTTTGAGGGCAGCATTAAATATCTTAATTTTCCTTAGGCTTTCAAACCTCAAACAACTTATACATACCATGTCAAACATTTTCTTCTTCTATGACAATTGAAGAAATATAATCCAAGTGGTGCGATCATATTTTGGCCTTTTGTTTCCTTTTAGAGCCCTGGGAATACACTATCCAGGTGATGATGCTCTCTCTGCCAAGTGGGCCAAAGAACTCTGTTCCAGGACTAGTGGTAGGCAGGAGAAGATCTGTCATCCTACAGAAATTTTCCCATTTTATGGCAGAAGAGAAATGGAAATTTTAAGTTGTGGGGTTTTTTAAATGAAAGGAGGGAATTGATGGGGAAAGAGTGACCCTGCAACAGTGATTTTATTTGGAGTTAATGTACTTACCTGGAGGATTGAGGCAACACAAAAGCTGATCCCAAGCACCGGCCCAAGACCCTCCAAGAGAGGTTAAACCTCTGCTCTCTCTGGCAGATGGAGGGGACGGGGAAGGCCTCAGCTGTGCTTTGACCAGCACATTCCTTGCTAGACCAGAGAAACACTTCCCAAGGACACCTTAGTTGAACTTGGCTTGTCTCCAAAGTATTACATTCCAACAAAGGACAGATTTGTCTGAAAATTTCCATTGGCTCAAGCTGAGAGGTTTCCTTGCTTCCCAGCACACAAAGGAAATGGAAATGAACTCCTGTTTGCTATGGTGGGGTGGGGGGAGAAGGGGATTCCAGCTCTGGGTGTATGCGGCTCCACACGTCCGCTCCTTACTCATCCTGAGTCCACTCAAGATGCGTAATGTTACGGAGCAAAATAAACTTCCCCCTAAAGATGCTTTTGTTGGAGATCAGGAAAAGTCCAGGGCCCAGCTTGAGTCTAAAGGAAAAGTCCAGAGCCCAGCTTGAGTCCTCAGTGCTTGCTGTGGCCCATGGCATCTGAACAGAGCAACTCCATCCCTGTATCTGCAAACAGTGCAGGGAGGTGGGCCAAGAAGATCCGAATCATTCCAGGATCCTATGGCTTTGTGTTTAGGGATGGGAAGGTGAAGAATTTGGCTATCCATGCGGGGACATTGTAAGGAGATAGTAAATTTTTTTTTTTTACAAAAAAGAATAAAGGAATTTGAAAAAATGAGAAATTGCTTTTCTCAATGCTGCACTCAGCCAGGGGAACCTCAGCATTGCCCTCCCATGGATTTTTACTATTTTGTTCCCCTGTTATAATCCATATATTTCTTAATTTTAAAATTGGTTTCATTGCACCTGTTCTGACTTCTGATATCATTGTGAAGTAGGGCTGAAGCTGTTTATTGCCTGACATGCAGCTCTGTATTTCAATAGGTCTCTATTTCCTTCAAACTTTACTTTTATTCATTGCACCATCTCTATGTTATATTCTATTCTAAATCAAAAAGGTTTTTTTATTATAATTTATGCTTGCTTAAGTACTAAACATACATCCTTGTTTAAATACTAAACAAGAAGCCTAAAGGAGACTTTATCATAATCTGCAGAGGAGTAGTTTAAATTATGAGGATCAAAACTTGGAAGATGTTTATTACAACTTTTCATATTGGATTTGGAGACACGCTCCAGCTCTAACCAAAAAAGCGATAAACACAAAGCAGGTCTTCCTTTCCCCTGGGAGTGGTCACCATGTTCCTCCTTAAAAAATAGGTCTGAGGACAGAACTGGAAAAGTGTTGTCTGAAAAAGAAAAAGAAGCGGGCTCCAAGTCCAAATTTTGACATTTTCAAGCTTTTAGATAGATTTTAGATTGGCAAAAACCAGCTCAATGAAATTAAAAAGCAAAATTTGCAGAAAAATGTACTTGTATGAACTTGTTCTACGAGTAAATGCACTTTACTTCTTATCACCTTGCAGCCTGTGCCCTGTCAGGGTTATGAGAGGCAGGGAGGGGAAATGAGGAGGGGGCTTGTTAAGGGACTCAAAGTGTGCAGCCATTACATAATTTTTGATTACATATCACCAATGGAGTAAGAAGAACTTACTGAGTTCTTCTTGATAAGCTCTCTCAATGGAGAATCGAGCGTGGCTGTGAACTGGAAGGTGGGGCTGGCTTTGTGCAAGTCAGGCAATGATGGATTGCTCTGTCAAAGCGTGCGCATTTATGGCCCTTTAATAATAAAGAATCTGATTCGTAACCTCCCATGTTGCCTACCCATTCAGGTACTGATTCATGAGTAATGTAGCTTCTTTTATAAAGGAAGGATCGTCTCGTGAAAATGAAGCTAGAGGCAAATAAATAAAATTTTTATTAGTCACTCAAGATGATTTATTTGACTTCCAGTTCCCCCAGTAAATTTTGTAGTTACTGAGAATGAGCAAACAGATTTAATGTGATGGGGAGCAGCACATCCTTCTCTCAATGTATTTTTTTCTTAGACAAGCTATTATGAAATTGTTCCCCAGTCTGTCTTCTGGTTCCTGGTCTCTAAGTGAAGAGGACAAAAAACTTTAAAAATGACTAAAATTCTATTTTGGAGTTTGGTCTTGTAGTATCTGGCTGAAATCAGAAGCGACAGTAATCTCATGGGAACCTTTTCTAGGGAGCTTCCCTGTCCATTTTTGCAATGTCAGGCAAGATGATGCAGACAAGCCCTTGAGTTTTCCAGAAGTCAGTTCTAAATCTGATATGCAGGTGCAGAAGAGTTTTTCAGATTGGTTCAGAGCACCGAGCATCCCAAGGTGCTGGTTTGTGTCGAATCACACCTGCACATTTTCAGTCTCTAACAAATTCCACAGGGAAAGGGCTTCCCACCTCTCTTGCCATTGCATTTGCTGAAGGAGAGTGGGACGTGCAAATGATGTTTACAGCAGCCCAATGTCATGCAAATCGTCTGCAACTTCAGCAATGCCACCTCGAACATGCCAGCTGGAGGCACTGGAGACCTGGTTGTTGAATAAACAAGTATTAAGGAAAATGGTGGTAAATGTTCACTTATTTGCAAAGAAGGTTTAAAGGGATTTATGAGAAATATTTGCAACAAAGGGTCAATGAGGAAGTGACTTCAAAGAGGAAACCAACTTCCTAAAAAATCAGAAACCCTGGGGATTTTTATTCTCTATTCACATGAGAAATGGTATTATTTTTGCTGCTGCTTTTAAAAACTTGGCTGTGAATTGCTATTGATCTTGGCTTGCTGTGAACCGTTCCCTGCCCTAATTTTTCTTCTATTTAAAGGGATATTTAAACTGAAAAGCCTTACACATTTGGCACCTCCTTCCTAAGTGATCCAGAACACTTCACTGTCGGACAGAAAATCTCCAGAGATGCTTTCATGATTTCTGAATCTGATTTTGGCAGAAACCAAACCCCTAGGCTCTGATGAAGCAGAGTCACTTTTCAAAGTTTCATCTCTCCTTGAGTGTTCTGATACTTGTTCTGCAGTTATGGGAGACATTAACTTCATGGAGGGTGTTCATATGCCCCTCAAATTTTCCTCAAAATGAGATAAGCATCCTTTTTCTTTCTTCAGACTGAGGAAAAACACATGGAAACTTCATGTTTCAGTGTTCAGTGTTTTATCCATGTCCACCTACTGAGCTGGAGATTCAATTTAAAATTGAATGAAAACTATTCCTGATACAGGGTGAAGACTATGTAGAACATCCAAGGTTTCTTAATATACAATAATGCCATCTTCCTTTTGGAATGATGCTAAATCCTTCTCTTCATTTATAAAAAGATCTTCTTCTTCATGGTCAGGTTAGGAAATCTTTTTTTCCCCATCCAGCCTGGGTCAGTTATGATGACAAACACTGAAACACTTGACCTAGCAAGCAGTGAAAAGATGGTTTGCTGCCCCACTGCCAGAAACACATCCTGAATCTGCCTGAAATTCTACCAATTCATTGGACACTCAGAAAATTCAGTCCATTTCTAATTTTAAAATGTTTTCTTTTTTCCTGCTTTCACTGAAATTCTCCATGCTACAGAAATCCCAGCCCTGATTTAGGTGGAACGGGCTCTCCTCCCTGCCTCTCTGGACGTAATAGCTCTGGATGTGATGGCATCACCACGTGGAACATCCTCGCCTTGTGTAAGAGCTATTTCACCTCTGCGCCAGCTCAGCCAGGATTTGCTTTAATGAGTACCTACCACTGCTATTTAGAAACTCTGCCATTATTTGTTAGGCAGGATTAATTAATCTTGTCTAGGCAACAGGCTGGAAAGCCACAACTGCGAGGACACTGAGCTGTGCCAGTCTCAGGGCAGGGTTTTGGAGCTGCTGTAGAACAGCCGTGTTTTATTGCTCTGTCATGGCTCACTGCAGAGTTTCAGTGCTTAGAATCATACTAAAAGATCCTTTTGCTGGGTTTTTACCCCAAAGTCGTGGTGCTTCTCATGGTCTTGGTTTCACCTCCCACCTCATAAATTCAGGGATATCCCTGTTAGCTGGAGCCTGTGTGGCTTGCACAGTGTTCCCTTGATGAATGCCTATGGAATAATTTCTTTGGGTACATCTCCTAAAGGGGGAAGGAAGATGAGACCATTTGGGGAACAGGCCTTCCCACCCCCCCAGCTGCTCAGTCTCCTGGGCACTGCTTTCACGCTTTTAGCAATTTTGGGGTGTGCGTGTTTCAAAGGTTTCAGGTGCTCCCAGAGGAAAGTCAACCGCAATGTGGCCCTTTTGGGGCAAATGAATGGGTGTTAAAGTTCCCTGTCAGCAGGGCAGGTTTGGACAGGGATGCTCGCACACACCTACATCCACCTCGGAGTGAGCCTGGGCTACACCTGGTTACTGCAAGAAAATAAAATACAGAGCAGGAATGCAGCTCCCACAGGGCCTTGGAAGGATTCTGGGGTTTGTCCTGAGACAGAAGAACGAGCTGCTACTTTGATCTTCAGGGTCTTTTCCAACCTTACTGATTCTGTGGTTCTATTAAGTAAAGATTTGAGGCACTTGCAAGCAGGATGCTCCTGGTTGTGTGACACTTTGTGTTTTACCAGTGCCCTTCTGGTAAGTGTTAAGTAATTTAACATTGAAAAACAAAACAAAACAAAAATATATAGATATTAGGGTTGCAGTTGGTTAGAAGATGCAAAGTATTTTCAACTTTTTGTAGATGTGCCCCGCTATGGGCTAAACAGAATCATAGAAACCCAGACAGGTTGGGGTTGGAAGGGACCTTAAAGATCATCTCTACCCCCCCTGCCACTTCCAGGTGTCCAGCTTGCTCCAAGTCCCGTTCAGCCTGGCCTTGGACACTTCCAGGGATGCGGCATTGATCCAGAGATCCTCAGGGGGCATGCAGTGGGTTGGTTTGAAAGCAGATGCTTTGAACACTGCCTTCTTTCCCCAGGTTTAGGGTTTCCCTGCCTTGCTTTGTCTCTGATGGGGAACACCCGCAGGATGAAAAGTAACCAGCATGAGTCAAATTCGGAGTGCTTTGCACCCAGCCCTCTCCCAGTGGCAAACTGGAGAGATTTCACCAGCTTTAACAGGTTCCCTCTCCCAAAGGTGCTCAGCTCCCAACGTGCCCGGGCCACCTCTGGCTCTGCTTTCTCGAGCTTTGGCTGGAAGTGAACGCTGAGATTTTCAGTGCGGACTCAGGATTTCCAGACAAGAAAATTGCAGAATGGAAAATTTGGTTGGGTTTGGTTTTGGTTGTGATCGGTACCTTGCCAATATTGATGAAAATATCTGGACTTACTCTATAAGTAAGCACAGAATTCAGAGATTTTATGCTAATAGGAAAAAACAAGCGGATTAGAGGAACGAATTACAAATTGAATCCAATCCTGTTGCTCCTCAGTATGTTATTTGCAAACTGAAATCCCAGATTAAAGAAAAAGGAGCATTCAGCTCTTTCCAAGGAGACTTCTTCCCCATGATATTCCTTTGGGATATCGCTGCATTTCTGCCTTGTGTGGCTCTTTTCATGCCTTTTAGCAAAGCGGGTAGGGTGTCTCAGTTCAGCTCCTTTTCCATATTTAGAGCATAGATCTAGCTACAGCCTGCTCTTTTCTGTCCTATATATACAGTCCTACAACGTTTAGGTGTCTTCCTTCCTGGTCTTCCAAAGGAAACAGCACAGATTTGCAATAAGCTTTCCAGAGCTGTTCACCTATTTAATTCTCTCTCTCCAGCCAAGACACCTGTTGACTTTTCTGCATTGATGCTGAAAACCAAAGGAGTATTTTCTTGTGGCCATCTGTTACAAGAAGGTCTCCTGGAATCTGGAAAAGCAGCTGCCTTGGGAGCTCAATGTAAAGGTCAACTCAGCTCAGCTCAGCTCAGGTGCAGAGCCCAGTCTGGTCAGGGCTCCGACTCAGCACGCGTAAGGAATTCCTGCGCAAAGGGCAGAGAGTGAGTGATGCTGGGGAAAGCCCTTGGCAAGGATGGGAGGTGACCTGCTCCCAAAAGCACAGAGCTCCCGTGAGCTTGGATGGACTTCCTGCTGAGTCCCCCTCCTTTATCACACTGCCTTGGGTGAAACAGTTCCCTCAACCCAGGCTGGGGAGCAAGAATTTGGCAGGGCAGGTTTCCTCTGGGGAACATTCTTGCCTTTTGTGTCATCAGGACATGCCCCTGCTCAGAGGGAAGGAGGAGCTCCTCCTGTATCAGGCTATCTCAGCCATCATGCTCGAATCCATCCGGGCTGGCCCTTCCCTAATTAGGGCAGCAGTCACCCAAAACACCTTCTTCATGGATGACCCTGCAGCTGCCTGATCACTGCCCATCCTCTCCCACTGAAACCACCGGCCTTGTCTTCACTCCTCCCCTGCTCAGCTTCCCCGCAAAACAGGGATGTGGCAATTCACTTGTGGGGACAACGAGCTGACTGGGTGTTAAAGGAAAAAAGCCCCACACGTGGTCTGTACCTGCCCCCATTCACCCACAGCCTGGAGTGTGGCCAGGAGAGGCACTGAAGTGATGCTTTTGCAAGGGTCCTCAGGACATTGCATTTTTGGGGCTGAAGATGGTCACTGAAGTGATGAGAACTGAGTGTTGAGGAGAATTGCTGGAGGTGTTTGGGTGCCTGGCTACAGAAGGAATGCAAAGGAACTGCACACCTGTGGAGATGGAAACGAGCTCCAAAGCAGAAGCAGAACTGTCACACTCTCAGGACTGGAGCGTTGTTGGGAATATTGACCTGTGGCACACTGGGATGAGCTTGGACCAAAGAGGACTTTGGGTGGCTGGAAGGAAGGTGACTCTGAGTGAAGGACTGTGGCTCTGGGGTTGGCCTCTAGACAGAGGCTGGGAGAGGACAGGGCACCAATATTGGGATGGGGGAGTACTGGGGACAGTCAGCAGTGGGATGATCGTGGGGGACTGAGGTGACACTTGGTCAGAGGCTGGTGCAGGTGGTGAGTGACAGGCAGTACAGCAATCCCCTGGGATGTCTCCTTCCCAGCTTCCACTCATTCCTCACCAGAGGTGAAAACGCAGGGAAGAGGCTGGGTGGCCTTGAAGGTGCTCACTGCAAGAGGGGGACACATTGTCCAAGCTCCTGCTCCAGCTTTTAGGAAGAACAGCCCTGCTCTGGTCCAGTGGTCACTTGCATTCCAAAGCGGTTTCCCCTTCTGGAGAATGCCAAGCATGAAAGGAAACAGCTCTGGACTGTTCTAGCCTGGGAAAAGGGAAGTGAGGAAGGGAAGTCAGTTACACCAAGGCAGTGTTGTGCAACTCCAGTATTGTACTTTCCCTTTGAAGCTGCCAGGGCAGTGCTGGCATCTCCGCTGTAGATAAGAGGAGCTGGCTCTTCCAGGGATGGAACAGTGAAATCCCTTTTCACTTGAGGCCAAAGGGACAAAAATTACATCATTTGGGAAATTTAAGGTACAGGCATCTTGGGTTTGACACACCAGAGAATTTAGTGCTGCTGGTAATGCCTTGTAATTCTCCATGTAATCAATTAAAGAACTGATCCATCCTAAACACTGCTGAAGGAAAACACAAGCAAAGGAGCCCATAAAGGTAATGTTTTCAATTTATTTGTATAAACAATTGCATTTTAACAACATTGTTGTCCTACAAAAATAAAGTGAAAAACAATTCACAGAATTTTAAATAAATAATCTCAAACATCCACATTTAGAGGCTGTGGAATACAAAACGCAGAGTGCACAGGAATCCTTGCTGAAGCAGCCTGTAACTTAACTCAAGTGAGATGGTCTGAGGAATTCCTCTGTACCTACCCCAAAATAACTTGATCTGTCCAGACTTGCCTCCCTTTGCCTCTCAGCCAAACCCTGTTCCTGGGTTAATGGCAGAAGGGTGCTCTGAAGGGTGCCCAGAGCTGGGTCTGATGGACAATTGCATGACGAACAAGTGTCCAAGCAGCGTTCACTCATTAGCACATACAGTACTGACCACCTTTGGATACAAGGGGAGAGAAGGTTTTCCCTTCTTCATGCCTCACAGAGAAAAAGGAAAACAAAAGCCGTTCTTGCTCCCACAGCATCCACACCAAGGACCACCCCAGACCAGTCACTGGTATCGATGGCTGCAGGAGAGCTTGGTTCTGCTGTTCCCAGCCACAGCTACAGACCTACCCAGCACGAGGCATGGCTGGCTCTACACAAATCCATGGAAAAAGAAGCCACAGACAAACTACACTACTGCCAGAGCTGGTACAATGCACAGGCCTCTACAAGTGCTTGAGAGTTCAGATGAAATGGAAAACTCAAGTCCTTTTCCACAAGTAGTCAAGGAATTTTGGGCAGGGGCACAGAATACCAGGTTGCTGTTCTACTCCAGTCTGATGTGACATTTTCTTTTTCCCTATAGTTCCCCAGCTGTTTTTATGGGAAGATCATCTTCTACATTTCCTCTCTAGAAATTAAAAAAAGATACCCTTACATGCAAAGTCTGAAGTGCTGGTACAAGATCCCTATGTGCCCAGATGAGACTAGATATTTTAGTGCTGGATCAGGACAAATACATCTAGGAGATTTTGTGCTGGCCAGTTTTAAAGAAGCTTAAGCCACTTACTTAAAATGCCTCTGTTTATAAATTATAAATAAAACATTATCCCTCCCTCGCCCACTAACCCCCCAATAAATAGAAGTACAAATTGCACACACAGCTTGTGCACATAGGCAGAGCTACCTTCTGTGTCTGGAAGCACTGCTTGAATCTCTTCTGTGTTCAGTTCTCTGTGTATTTACAGAGCTGCTCAGTTTACAGCCCCCCTGGTTTTGGGAGCACAAAGCCACAGCCACACCCTAACTCCAGCTATACTGTCCTCCTGTCCTTAGAGTGACAGACATTAAAATTACATTATCAAGTAGACCAGAGAACTACAGCTATGAAAAGAATCCCAGTGCCTTGGGCTAAGTTTAAGACCTCCCCAAAGTTACATAATAAAAACATCCCTATCCAAATGCAAGCAGCCTTGTATTGCAGCCTGAGAGTAGTCAGTTACTGTAAAGCTCAGTATCTCATTCTCACACCCTTACACAACTAATACATCTGTCACACTTCCTTCAAAAAGAAGTAGAATCCAGGAGAAGTACTATTTTCTTTAAATATTTAAAACATTAAAAACATTTTTTAAAAAAGTTGTAAAAAAATTTACTTTCACCTAAATCCAGAAGTGGATTGGTACATAAGAGACATTAAATTACGATACAAAGTGCCCTATCTGCAATGAGGGAGAGGTAGGTAGCATCAACAACAAATGCAATGCATTTTCTGACCTTACATAAAGAAGTGAGTCTCAAGTATTTTTTTTTTGTTAATTTTTGAGTGCTCATATGAAATCCATAATCTCTTCTGGCAGTTTTCATTAAGTCAGATTTTTTCTTGTACTTTTAGCTCAATAGCTGCTTTCAAGTCGCTGAGAAAAAAAGTTGCTTTCGTAGTGTTACGTGACCTATGAAAACTGCTAGACAGAATCACCACGCCTCCCCTTCATCAAGTATTAAAACAATAGTAAAAAGAAGTTGGAACCTTTATCCACTTTGGAATACATCGTTCTGTTACAGAAGGTTTTAAACAAGGGATTCAGCACTGTCAAGCTCAAACACAGAAAATCCCTTTTGTAAATGGAAGCCTTACCTCAGGTAAGGAATTTAAGGCAACCCCCACAGTGAAGATGCTCAAGTTGGTTTTTTAAATACTAAGCCATAAATAGAATAAATAACACAGTTAAATAAATAAATAGATAGACAGCTGGGTTTCTACAGCTCTGCAGAGCGCTCTTTCAGCAGGAGTGTGGGGTTGATATCTTCCATGGCAGTTTTTGAGGTACTAACGTTAATCGTGGCCTCGGTGGGCTCAGGAGGCAGGATGTGGAAGGCAGTGAAGGGACAGCCCTTCACGTTGTTGCAGATGAGCTTCTGCAGGGAGGCCGTGTTGACGATGTCGAAGCCCACCTTGCCCCCGAAGGTGCTGGGCTTCCAGTACTCAGGGGAGCAGATGGCGTTGCCCATCAGCCCCTTCAGGGAGAATGGCGCCCCGATCTCCACCATGGTCTCGCCAAAGATGGCCCCAGGCCGGGGCTTCTCCACCAGCAGGCCTGGGTACAGCTCCATGGCATCGATGTCCCCGTACAGCTCCTCCAGCTCCGCTGCCATCTCTTTTTCTCCTGCAACGAGTAAAAAATATAAGTGGAAAAATCCCATTTTCCATGCAAGACTGTCCTGCTCAAGCCCAGTAATGACACTCCAGGACTCTGCGGGCATTTTAAGACAATGTGTCTCATTTGCTGGGAGGGATGAGGACTGTTACCTGTAAGCTCTTCGAAGGATCGGAACGGTTTCAGCATGAAGCGTTTCCTGTACTCGTTCAAGGACTGGTACCTCATCTGCCTGCTTTGGTCAATGGAGGCCTTTGCCACTTTCTGTACTGCAGCAGGAACGTTCTTCCCACCAGCAACCTGTTCATGAAAGAGGAAAAGCTGTTAAGATCTCCTGATATGAGTCACGAGGAAGTTGTGACTTTCCAGTGATTAGTTTTAAATAGCTTTATCCTGTTCCCTTGTCCCACCCCCAGCTCATGCCTCTGTTGGTTCACCATCAACTTGAGGAAGGACCTACCCTGCCAGCACTTTGCTTGGAGAAAGATTTGACCATATGGGAGAGGCCGTGCTCCAGCATGATGGAGTTGTTGTAGAGGAACTGCTGGAAGGTGTACTCCTGGTCGTGGATGCGGAAGGTGTCAGGCAGCAGCGGGTGCCAGTGGTACAGGGTGTTGAACTCGGCTGCGATGCGGTTCTGGTACTGGAACCTCTGGTTGAACAGCAGCTCGGGGTCAAACTTCAGCTTGAAGTGGTACCCACTCAGGTGCTGCACGTAGTCCTCTATAACAATCTTGATTGTCTCTCCTGTTGGACAAAGGAATAGGAGAGAACGTTAGCACTGCTTCTCCTCAGTGGCAGGGAAAACACAATTTCTGAACTGTTCTAAAATATACTTCAGTGATCAGGACAACAAACACTTTCCTGTAATCTCTCCTATAAAGCAATTCATGTATTTTATGTGACTAAGGCATGGAACAGTACTTCAGGTCCCAAGAGTTCTGGGCTGTGGGTAGTGAGGTGTTTTCTACAGCCTGTTTTCCCCCTCCCACCCTCCGAAGACACAATTCCTTGCACCCTCCACAGAACAGCACACACCAGCATTTACTCTGTGTTCAGTCACACAATATCTCTAGCAGAAAGGGAGGAGATAATGAAGAAACTTGATGTCTGAAAGCAAATCTCAGCTTCTGAACTACTTAATACAATTGTCTTGGTTTATGGTTTCAATTGGGGCAAGGTTTTTTCCAGCTTAGACCACATCACCATTTACATAAGATGAAATACCACTGGGCATACAATTAGACAGGAGAACTATGCAGAGTTACATTTTTCAGAACCTCCTGAACTTTAGACTTAATCACAGCCTTTATTTTGAAGCATACCTAAGCTGACCCAACCCTAGGGTGAAAAACCCCCAAAATCCCACATCAGGGAGCCCGAGGTCATCCAGCCTCACAGGCTTTCTCTGAGAAAGGAACCTGAGCTTCCTGTCTTTTCACTGCTTTCAGTTCTGCTTCCCTCAGAAAAGGGAATTGAGTGTCACTGAGTTTTCTTCAGTTTCATCTTTAGCAGAGCTGGGGGGAAGCTGTGCCTCAACACAGCCCCAGTGACAGGCCACGAAGAAGCCACTCACACCCCAATTTATGGGATAGCTTGCCCCTCACTCCAGCTCTGCAGGCTTGAGCTGGAGCTGCACGTAGCAGCAGTGGCCCTCACCTATCAGAATGAGCCGGGTGGTCTGGAAGAGCTGCTCGTCGTCCCAGTCGGGGTGCTGGTGCTTGAGCACGTCGCAGACGCGGTTGTGCTCGCGCAGCCAGATCGTGGCGTACATCATCAGCCCCGGCACCAGCCCGAACACCTCCTGCCCCACGGAGAACTGCAGGTGCTCGGGCACGTGGGGTGGGTACAGCATCTCTGCCTGCGTGTCCCTCACCGTCGGCGGGTACATTTCTCCATCGATCATCTGTGTGTGGGGGAAACACCAGGAGTTTTGAGCTATGGTACTTTGGTTAAGCTCTGTCGGCTCTCTCAGCTCTGACTCACGCTTTAGATCACCTACACCATTCACACAGCACTAATTTAGGAAATCTATGCCATCCAGTAAGAAGGTAGGAATTCTGAGCTAAGACATACCTGGTATTTTAGCTTTCCATCCTTTCGAAGTCTCAGTTTAAGTTGTCTCTCCAGAGTCTCTCCATAAATGTGGTTCAAGTCAACCTATAAAATAAAAGCATTTGGGACATGAAGCCAACCTGCATTTTTTGCTATTTTAGGACAGGTCCCACTTCTATGGATACCAATAGTTCACCCCCTAGATATTTACCTTTTAATTACATTACTGCTACCTTATAAGTATCATGCCCCAATATTTAACATGAAGCCAAATTATTTCCTGGCAACTGGAGCCATCTCTGCGTAAGAGGAGGTTGTTACATTGGCAATTTAAAAGGACTCTGTTTAAAGTGTCAGCAACTTTCTACTATGCAGACAGCTTTCTATATATACACACACAATTTATAGCTCTGATTTGGACATACAAGTAACACTTACAGTGAAGAACTCTTTGTTCAAAGGCTGCCTATCTTGTAGGTAAAGTCAAATCTAAGTAAATCCAAGTCAGCTTTTGAAGTTCTTTTTAAACTAAGGCTATTAGCAGTACACAAGCAATACTACAGTGCTGGATACAGCTCTTTGGAACCAACAGAGTCTAGAGAAGTTTTGGATACTCACTACATCTAACATGCTTTAGGTGAAAGCAGATTTTTGGGAATAATAAGTGACCACTGGACAGGTATTTTAAACAGAACCACTTCGGCAGAGTACGTGGTTCTCACCCAGGAAGAGACACTGCGCAGCAGCAGAATTTGGCCTGAGGAGCAGTTGCAGAAGAGGTAATCCCATGGGATTGTGGCACAGTGTGCACACAGGTGTCTGTCCCCTGGCAACCCGCAGGATGCCATTCTGGCCATTCCAGCCACTCAGCAGCTCCCAAAGAGCACGAGCCATGTCCCCAGAAGTGACCGTACCCCGTGGCCGAGCGCTCTGGTGAAGGCAGGGCCCCTCTTGTGGTCCGTTTTGAAGAACTGGTGCGTGAAGTGCTGGGCAAAGAACGTGAACATCACGTTTGTGCCTTGTGGGTCAGGAATAAACTTCCTCCTCAGCAAAAACTTCTCCACGATCAGACTTGAATCTGGGAGCTCTTTCTTACCTGTGGGAGAAACAGACAGTGAGATACTCAAGACAACCCTTCATGAAATACTGAAGTTTATTCCTAACAAAAAGGCTTTAGACTTTCAGTGGAATATTGAATGACAGCAGCATACAAACAAGGGGAATTACCTACTTCTCTATGCTCACTTTCTTGATTTTATTAGAAATTTCTAAGTTCCCTGCTTTAGCATGTAACTCAACAGCAAGAGCCAGAATAATTATCTTTTAGATCTTTACACAATATATCCAAAATATGGTTATTCTAAAAGTCAACTATACTGAAAAAAGGCTACAGACAAGCAGGTCCCATAAGAACTTCTAATTATTTTTTCTTCTTAGAAAAGACCAAGCAATCATTACGTGTCTGGTTTATCCCTCACCTTTAACACCCATCGGTGTTGGGCAGTCAAGTCCTACTGGTGGAAGGCTTCTTGTGTAGTAGGAAAGATTGGAATAAGCTTCCCAGCTTTTGTAACTGTAGTCACTATTGTAAGTTGGTGGGCTGTCAATCAAGTGTGATCTTGCTGAAAGACAAATAAATATTTGGTTGTTTTTAACTGTACATTTTAGTCTGAAAAAGTAAATCACAAAGCCAGATCTTTTCCATATATTCGGCAGCAGTTGTAAATTCCACACAACTCAGTTACTGATGTTAAATACGATTACAGTTACTGAATAACAGGACTGGATCCTGGTTTATCAGGTGGATCTCACTACTAACATGAGCAATTGGGTGCTAAATTCATGTCAGCAAATTCTGGACTCTTGCAGAAAGTAGAATTAAATTGCACTTCAGCATGTTTCATACAAGTCTGCATCATGCAGAAGTCTTAAATTTTGGTGTTTTAACCTTAGTGCAATTTAGGCTGCTTGATTTATACACAGATCAATTCAGTGCAATATCCTGGAGTAAGTTTTAAGAAGACTGGAAGAAACAATCCACACTTACATGTTAGTACATATCTCATAATAGTGTCCCGTAAGAAGGGAATGTTGTTGATGATATTCCAGGCTCCTTGGAAGTGGGTGAGGATGTAGTGGACAGTGTTTGGTGATGGTTTCAGCACTAGCCTCAGCCACGTGAAGAATTCCGCTGCGAGAGACAATGGGAAGGTCATTATTAATCAGCTCATGGAGGATAACCTGCAATGCTGGAATTGGATTACGCGTTCCAGTTCCACAGAGAGGGGTGTGGGATACTCACGAGTGGTGCAGTTCTGCCCGTAGTAGCCTGTCCTGGTGCAGTCGCACTCGTAGCGATCGGGCCCCGCGGTCATGCAGACGCCTCTGTTCTGGCAGGGGTTCGAGCAGCAGGGGTTGGCTGCGGGGGAACCAGAGCTCGGGTTAGCACCTCTGCAATGCACTCCCACCTTCCCAGGACTTTGTACAACGAACGAGAATGCCCTGGAGTTTAATGCTGATCAGGAAGGCATCACAGCGACCATCCATCCATCCATCCATCCATCCATCCATCCATCCATCCATCCATCCATCCATCCA